>NW_015387585.1:103247-138564 GCF_001527695.2 Protobothrops mucrosquamatus
TATATATATATATATATATATATATATATATATATATATATATATATATATATATATATATATATATATATATATATATATATATATTAAAATAAAGCTTTCTGTATGTAAGAGATTCACCAAAATCTGAGCTACTGTAAAAATGACCTACTAAAGAAAACTTAATATCAGAGGCCTGCATATTATATAAAGGCTTTTATATTATTAATTTGCTGATACATGTGAAGCACATTTGCTAGATACAGTATAAATAGTTAAGATGATCTTGAAAGTAAGTGATTGTTGAATTAATAAATTTCATGACTTTATCAATTTTAGATGTATTCAATGTTGCCCATTCCACCTAATTTCTGCATCAGTCTGTATTCGTTCTTTTAAAAATAGTTCTTAGTTCACATTGCTTATCCACAGCAGATACTTTTTTTGTATACAGTTTTCTTTAGCATGAATATTTTGAATATTGCTTTCCACATTTGGAAACATATTTGGATACAGTTGTTTGAATACAGAACATCATCACAAAATTTGAAGTAATGCATAAGCCAAAATATGCTATTTTTACATCTGTGTGCAGAAGGTAGTCAAAAGAGTGGATTGATAAAGTTTGGTTCCTGCCATGTCTATGAATACCATGGTAAGCCTGATCTTATATTTCAGATGCTACCAAAAGCAGGGCAAAAAGCTTGTTTGCCTCAACCAAGTGATTGAAGGTGCTATCTTGACCTTTCTGATATGCCCTTGTATGTTCATGACTCCAAGATTTCATGTAAAGTTCATGAGCAGCTGTAGTTCTAGAGATGGTTCAGGTAATGCTTTCTCAAATGCTCTATCACTGATCCTTTTATTTTGACATGTTATTCTTAATGGTAAATATACAGTAGTCCTTTAAAGTTAAGTAGTCTAGAAGGGTGGCAAGAGTCACCTATAGCTGTTCTAAGTACATTTAGGAAAGTTGAAGTGCCCTTCCTCCGTGCTACTGTATAAAAGAGAGCATTACATTCAGTTCATCTAAACAACGAGAATAATATACCTCAGAAAATGTGAGTAGTGCAGTTTAAGTAGTAAGATCAGCTAGCACTTTGACATAAAAATTACTAAGATTTACTTATGCAGAATCAGTCCCCCCGGATATCTTATATGAAATGTAATTTTTAAGGATTTTTCTTGAATAAAGTTGTTAATAAATAATATAGCAAGTTGTGGGAGAGAAATTAAATGGTATAATATTGATTCTTGAAGTGCCCCCTTTCCCCTTTTTGATTGTAAAAATGTACAAACAAGATACAGTACTATAATCATTCTGGCTTGTAATGTTTTCATTTTGCATAATAGCATTTTGTTTTTATTATTACACTTAGCAAGAATTTTGTATAGAGGCTTATACTGGCATTATAATGGCCCTTGAAGCAATATTCTTAATAATGACAAGGTCATAGGCAAATTCTCTCATCAACAACCAATATATCCGTGGCCTGTCTGTCTGTCTCTATTTTGTACTATTGCTCAGTATTTTTTATTTATTTGGAACAGTAAGAGTATTTGTATGAAATGAAAATGAAATTGGCTTGTCAAAATAAGACTAAAGCAAGATTAGTATCTTCTCATTACATTGGATTTTTTTTTATTGCCACAATAAAGCTCAGCCAGTCAGCCAGCCAATGGATTTTGTTTATCCTATTTTCCGGACAGGAAATGACATTTGTTATAGCAAAAAAAGCCCAAGAGTTTTCAAGCACCAGAAAGATTAAAAAATTAAGGGTTGATTGATTAATTCTCAAAACCTTACTGTAGTATATTTATTAGTCTCTGAAATGTAATAAATGACACTTGTCATCTACAAAACTAAGTCAAGAAAATTCCTTGGGTTGATTGAGAGATTTCTCTGTACTCCTTGGATAGTGTCTGAAAAATATTGGAATGGAACATTGCATATAACATATACATTTGTCATCTGTTGTTTGATTGGACCCTTAGAACTCTGGATAAAGATTATATGGAACCCTTTTAGTTGGGTTTCATTTACTATATTTCATTTACTATATTTCATTTCATTATACAAAGATGACATTCATCATAGTTGAGAATTATCTGTAGGAATTCTGAATAGTGATGGTGCAATTGTCCTTTTTCTGCTCGACTTCTCAGTGGCTTTCCATGTTATTGATTACATTATCCTGGACTGGGATTGGAAAGATTAAGAATGGTCTGAATGGTGTAGTGGTTTCCTTCTTTTGGTTCTTTTGGTTCTTGTCAGTGTTGAGGGAGGAAAGAATTTGAGCCTGAAGGCCTTGATGTTAGGATGTCACACGATTCAACACAACAATTTTTCCTATTTAACATCTACATGAAGCCAGGGGCTGAGATAACCCATTGGCATGGAGTCAAATATCTTTAATATGATGAGAATATCCAGTTTTCCATTTCAGCTCTGGACCAACAAGCCATTAAGGTTTTGTCAAAGTATCTTAAGGCTGTTGAGATCTGGATTGGAACAAATTTAAGCTCAAACCTGATAAGACTGAGTAGATCTGTGTTTTGGGTCCTCTCAGTATAAAAAACTTTCTATCTTCAATTCTGAATGGAGTAATACTTCACTAACTAGTAGGCAACGTGTGAATATACCTGGACTTAAAACTGTTGTGACCAGGAGAAACTTTGCCTGGTTCATTTGTGCATGAATTATGAATGAATTATGAATCTTTCTCATGTTTAGTCATGCTTTAGACACATTGTGTAAGGAAAATTACCTAGATGAAGATTGCTAAGATAATAAGGGATAAAACATTTTTTAAGTCCAGGATGTTGAGATAACATTTGGAACTGCCTGAGACAGACACTTCCTTAATTCATCGAACTGTAAGAAGGAGAAGGAGGTACAACACAATCAGACTTCAAGATGCTGCTTGTGACCTATACATTATTTAGTATATGCTATCTGAAGGACTGCCTTTTTCCTAAAACCTAACCAGAGTGCCTTCATGGTGGAAAAGCCTGTCCTATAGAATAGTTTCCTCTGGAGATTTGAGTAGTCCCCTACACAGCCATTATTTAAATGGGATTTGAAGTCTTACTCCCCCCCCCCATATGCTATGATAAGAAATATGACTATTGTGAGAATGTTACCAATGTCTTGGTATATCCATCTCCACATTATAATCTCTTCCATTTGTATTGCATTGCATTGCATTGTATTTTGTATAGCTATGAACTGAGCAGCCTCTGAATTTGATTTATAAAAATATAAACAAAGAAACATATTTTTTGGACAACATATGAAAATGTAAATTATAGGTTATACATATGATCACTTTTAAATGTTATGTTTATGGATGGAATAGAATGCCAAAACTTCCAAGGACAGAGTGGATTCTTTGTCTCAATTGTCTGAAAAAGGCAAATCTATTTGGCTATTTCCATGAAGGGATTTCTCTGTGCGAAACACCCAAGCCAGCTTCAGCTGAAAAGAGCTTTCTGCTTTCTTTTACTGCCAGTTCTAGCTGAATGCTTGATGATTGGAATACTTCCGCTGGTAAACAAAATGAAACACAATTAAATGAAATGCTCCTTTTGCAATGGTTTCTCTTCTTTACGGTACTGGGCAGCCTGGAGTACCTCTCTGCAGTATGCAAAATTCAGGCAAGAGAGTTTTTGCTTTTTCCCCTCATACTGCTTAAAAGAGGATGGAAGAAAAACCTTGTGACAGACACAAAAGGCAGCACTTCTGCCAACTGAAAGTGTCATCTTTGCAGATACAACAAGATGTAATTCCAACTCTCTCAATTATTGCTTGCTACAAGACTACAGTTTATGCGTAGTAGACAGGAATCATGCAAAATGAGTAGCATCAAGCAACAAGCTCATTCCTGCTCCTAGTTCTAAATTATTCCAACTGGTAATAGCTTACATGAAAATGAAATAAGATACAGATATTATATGGTGAAATTTGCCTGGTTTCTGAAGGTGGGAAGTACATATTCCTAGATTTTTAAATGGAGCAACAGCAGTAAAGATGCTTCTGTTTATGACTGTAAATAGGTTACAATTATCTTTAGATATCCCAGTTTCAATGTAGTGTTTTCTCTGTTTTCTCAAAACATTTTTTGCCATTGATGTGATCTAGTATGCCTCATTGAAGAAGTAGCAGATGACTCAGTTAGTAATTTCGATCTGCCTAGTTTCTATTGGCTGCTGTGGGCATGGTCTCTCCCTTCTGGTCATTGGGCACTGCATTTCATGATAAAATTAACTTGGGCTGCTTCTGCAAAGCATTGTCTGAGTAAAGTTTGACCAGTATTTTCCAAAGCACTTCTTAAGTTTTATTCAGTCTCCTTGTGTATACAGACTTATTATTTTTTAGAAAGAATGCTAGACCTGTTGTTTTAGAGGTGCACTGAGTTTAATGCTGTCTTGAGAGTGCTCTAGTCCTGGAAGTTGATTTAATCCAGAAAAGACAGCTGAGTTCTTGCATTGCAGATTCTGTTGCTTCTCCTAATAGCAGATTTTGCATGACTCAGCACACATCTGAACTGCATTCACTGCCAAACCTATGAGATGCCTTCTCAAGATACTAATTGCTGAAATGCCTTTGTAAGAACATACAGTATTCTTAGCAAGCTGAGTTGACCATGAGTGGCAATCAGAGGAAGAATCAGGTGGATAACAGTGACCCATGAACCAGAATTTTTATATTATAAATTGTTTATAAATTTGACAAATAAATATCAACTGACCATATCTCAAAGATATTATGGCCAATAGGAAGAGATAAATAATAGTAAGGTAACCAAGATGGATTTATCAAAAGCATTCTAAAGTCATGCTGTAATTTACATCGTGTCTGCCTTTTTCTTTGTCTTGTTTTTGCAGTGTAGTAGATCACAATATATAATCTGTGTTTCTTCTATTGCTCAGGGCTGCCAATGCTTGCTGGGAGTTTGATGTGCACTGTAGAAGTTTGCGTGCTTAATACATTTATGTTGTACTTTCAAAGTAATTTGGTTGCTTTAGGTGAGCCAGATTTTGGTCAGAGCAATAAACAATTACTATGTGTTGAACTCTGTTTTCCTTTCTTTCCAGCCACAGGCTATATCTGGATGTTGCCAGGTCTAAGAACAGAAATGGACTTGCTGCCAACACAGTCATTCCCTTGCAGCGTTAGCAGAGGATGGGGCTTTCTTGTTAGCTATAGTTCCTTCTCTTTCCCTCTTCTGTGTCTGCAGCTGGTTAGCTACTTTTCAAAACAGGCTTGGCCTGGTTTGTGCTAGAGACATAATCAGATTTAGTCCAGCTGACAGGTGACAGGCTGGATCATCTCTGTTGCTTTCCTTAATTTGTGAGTGATGTAAGCACAGCACCACTGCCTCATAACAGACAGAAGAGAACTCAGCCTTTTAGGCCATACAGTCATGCTGGTTTTTTTCCTAACAGCTCAAGATCTGGTTGTAAAAAAGGGCATTTTTCTTTCTTTTTAAAATATAAGCTAGATATACCCAACCACATTTCAGGAAAAAGCAAAAGGAAATAAATATCCATCTCACAACATAGGACATTTGTGAATGTAGTGCAAATCTCAACTTTTATGAACAGAACAAAGAACCCTTTCTGATGGTTTAAATACTGCAAAAGGCTAGGGGGAAAAACACTTCACATCCATTGATGTTTGAAAGTTGTTTCCATTTGAAGTTGCTCCTGAGAGATTTGCCAGAGACTAGACACTAAGCTGCATGACACGCATTTCTTTTACTCACATGTAATAGCTTCATGTCAATTGGTCATCTGCTGTGGTTTACACCAGATGATGGATAATCTGCACTCTCATGGTGCCCCTTGCAGTATATATAAAATATGTAATAATATCGGCTACTCTGTATAAACATATTGCAGAATAGTAAAGACTTTAATTTCTGCTTCAGAGATATTATTTTTATATGAATGCAAACATTTAATTATTTTAGTATTTATTTCATAGCTTTCTCTTTCTGGACCCCCCTCCATGCTTTTCAGTTACTTATGATTGAGCACAGACTAAAGTACAATTCCCAGTACAGTTGTAATTAAGCTTGCACTCCTATAAATGCTTGGGGATGAGCTCCACTGAAAACAGTATCCAGCACTTTTAAAATTGCATAAAATGCTTCACAGACGTAAGAAGCTTTCTTGAGATAATATATTTGTATTCTGCATAGAAATAATCACTATCAAGCAAAGGAAAATTCCCTTGTTAAGTCCCTGCTATAAATTATATACACTTGATTTGGTTGATAAATCTACTCATAGAATTCAATGACAACATATCTTTTCCACCACTCATTTTTGAACAAGATAGTCCAGTTTAGTTTTCTACTGATGCCTACTGAGCTAATATACATAAGCTAATTTTGATTACTTATTTGTTTATGCTTGAGTTTGTTTAAGTAAAAGGGGGAATGCCAAATTTGAGTAGCTACAATGATGAAAATGTATCATCTAGTTGCTGCTGTTCTGCCTCCTACTGGCATTATTTACTGAAGCTTAAAGAAACATTATTAAGGGTAGCTGTTCAAGAATGCGGGGGGGGGGAACTCATCATTCTCTTTGTTTAAAAAAAGATCCTAGAATTTGTCCTCAATACCATTTTTTAAAATGTAAACATCGTCCTTTGCAATATAATATAAAATGCTTATTGCTTTTGGTCTGATTAGTAGTCCATTACACTTTCTCCTGAGTGCCAAATCAAGTGAGTGAAGCTCTTTCAGTAGTTTAACAGTATACTTCAGAAAATGTGAAACCAGGAAATCTTTTAGAGAACAATATCTCCTCTGTATTGCTTTCTCTCTCTTTTTCCCCTCAGAGAGATGTTGTTCAGCACCTGCAAGTGTGTTGGAAATCATTTCAATGGGAGAATCTGTCTATGCTCCAAAGTAGCTAATGGGCTGTTTGTTTCTTGGCCAAAAGAAAGAGCAGCAATGTCTGAGCAATTTAAGGATTAAGGATACAGAAGTTAGACAACAGCGATAATTTTAATATGGCTTTTTAATATTGAAAGGCCATCAATATCTCAAGGCTCAAAAAACATTACGTTTCAGAAGAGGACAAAAGAAAGTTAACTTTCAAAATAGTTTAAAATGTCCCTGGAAAAAAAAACACCAAAAAAGATTGCTCAGTGTCAGAACAATTTTTAAAAACTTGGACAAGTGAGTTTTGTTTTTTATTTGTTTTGTTTTTTGGGGTCTTTACCAATTAGAGCTCAAGAAAATGTAAATAATTGGGATCATAGTTAAATAATAGACTTTCCTGTTTTAATAGTTTCTTAATTATAATCACGGAAAGGAATGAGATTGTGGCTTAGGATAAATTTCTTTATTTAAATAAAAAATTAGGAAGAAAAATATACAACACATTTAAGATTTACATTATGAAAAGGCTGTTGTCATTTTTCAAATCCACTAAACAATTGTGCCTCCAACATCCCTCTGCCCATAGTGGCCACCTGCATACTTCACGCACTTGGCAGCAGCCACCCCTGTCTTCACTGTGCTTGCATCAAGTTGAACTTCTATTCACACTTGTGCACCCTATCTTACACTTGTGCACCCTATCTGGCCCTGCTGCACTCATGCCGGCCACCCATGCACCTTTGTGCACTTGGCAGCAGACCCTACCAGTATCTGCCTGCCAGCCTGCTTGCATTGCACCTGTGACTTGCCACTTCCTGTAGCTTCCCTTCTTACTGAAGCAGGTAGGAAGTTGTGAGAAGGTCCTTGCTTTATGACACTTGATCCTCTCTGAATGATAGCAATGGGATTACTTTATCAGTAAAGGATGACCTGATCAATTAGCAATGGAAATTCCATTCCCAATTACCACTGTAGGTCAAAGACTACTTGTAACATATAGCCTTTAATATAATGTTTAAAACCCTTTTGCAATCAAGTAATTCAGAACCCTGGTAACAGTAATCTGCCCTTTTTCTGATAAGAAGAGAAAAAGAGAAAAAAGGAGATACCAGAAAAGCCCTGACTACTTTTTACTTTGGCTCAGCATCACCCATGTCATAAAACTTTCAACAGGAAGAAAGATGATATAGGAAATAATGAAATGAGTATCAATCCATTCAGTTTTTTAAAATAACATTAATGCCAATTAAATTGATTTATTTAGCTGAAGGTAAAAGTGTTTCTTTAAAAAAAATAACTATATTAAGCTTATACTCACTGTTCTTTCTATCATACCATTAACTGAGATATGTCTGTAGCTCTTTTGAATAATAGCTTATCAAACCACATTTTTTCAATGAACAGGAAATTATGTTTACAAAGATGGATCTTATATCGTGCCATATTTTATGCTTTCTGAAACTTTAATCAGTTCAATGACTGCGACTGTTTAGTATTAGAGAACGAGTGAAAAACTTTTAGTCTTTTATTTGATTAAGAATATTGCTTTGTCTCCTTTGTCTCCTCTACTTTAGCAAAGTGTTCTGAATATCATGTTTTTATTTATTTGTTTATACTATTGGCCAACTTTAGGCATTCTCTATGATATGAGAATATGAAGAAACACCACTTCAAATTGTTCAGGGAAGAAAGGAAAAAAGAAACTAAATCTTATAAAATTTTCTGGAAAGTTAGAATTAGATATTAGAATTACTAATATCAAGCAAAGTGCAGGTGTAAGCATTCAGAGTCCCTCATGGACATCTGAAAACAAAAGAAATGTCTGCCAATAATGAGCAAAGAACTTTGTAATAGACATATTTCAGATACAGCTAAGTCTGTCTTTTGCTTTCTACTCTTGTGATATATGAGACAGTTATACGCCGTTCTATTAGTTCTGCTTACAATATCTGTTCACAGTTGCCATGAAAGGGCCTAAAGAACTCTCTGCTGGTTACATAGCAAACTCCTTTCTTTATAAGTAAAGACCATACAGCAATAAAAATATAAGCAATTTACGAAGTTGAAATTATTTGGGAATGGAATAGCTGATACTGTTTTATGTATTTAAAGGAATCAATAGAATAGGGACTTGATTTCCATTTATTTTGACACGTTGAGAACTCAATATTCTGCTAGTGGTAATGAATAAATATAGTTCTTTTTTTATAAAATATTTATCTCACAAGATCTAAGTAGTACAAAATGTTTATCATTTGGCAATCACAAACAGATTTTATTTATTTATTTATGGGCTGTGGTAAAGGCATACATTTGCTACTGTGATGTATGTCTGATGATGTTGAAGATGTTAATTTGCTAATTTTATTATTTGTACCTTTATGATCTGCTTTTGTATTATATACTATACACCTTGTGAAAAATCTTTTTAAAAAAGGCTGAAATTTTCTGTGAGAAATTGTGTTTTACCTCTTCAGAAGGAATATTCACATGTATTCAGCACAGTGCTGTGTTAATGTTCAACTGGGATTTAATTGCACAAAAACAGGTTGCTGAGGGCTGCCACTATTTTTATCTCTGAATCATATAGTTGGGAGGTCTATTTGGGACACTGAATCTGATCTTGTTCAGTAGAAGAACCCAATTAAAGGATCCCAAGAGATGGTTTCCTAGCCTTCACTTGAATATAACCAATGAAGCAGACATACCACCTCTCTAGGACATGAACTGCTGTTATTATTAGGAATCAGCCTTCCCATAATATAAAACCATTATTTTTTGGGTTTAGATATTTCAAGTTTAATATCATATCTCTCCTTTGTTGGCCATTTTTCCTTAGGAATAAACATAGTTCCTCCACAGATCTTATTTTCCAATCCCTGTTCAAATACATTGCCCTTTTTGAACCTTTTCTAATTTCTCTGAATGATTCATAAATAGTACCTAGAACTAGATACAGAATTCAAATTGGTTTTTTAAAGAAATGTAGGCCTTGCCTTAGGAATGAGGGAAGCTTAAGACAGTTGTTAAGAAAGAAGTTCTAGCATTACATACTATCTATCTAGCCCAGTGGTTCTCAACCTGTGGGTCGGGACCCCATTTGGGGTCAATCGACCATTTCATGGGGGTTGCCAAGCAAGGCTGTCCGCCATTTTTTTTGTCCGCCATTTTTTTTGTCCGCCATTTTTCCCCCTTTTCCGGCAGGTGCCTTACCTCCCTTGGGCTGGGCCAGCTGGTGGTCGGCCTGCTCTGTCTCTGCTGCTTGCCAGCTACGCCTCGGCCGGCGCAGGGGGAGGAACCACGCATGCGCGGCGCTTCCGGGCAGGGAAAGTCCTCGACTTACGACTGGTTGGGTAGTCCTCAACTTACGATCAGTTTAGTCCTCGACTTATGACCGGTTTAGTCATCGACTTACGACCTGTTTAGTACTCGACTTACGACCGGTTGGGGTTGCGGCATTAAAAAGGTTGAGAACCACTGATCTAGCCTCTTCTTTTGTGATCCAAATCTCTATTTCTTACATTTTGTTTTGTGTTTCAGATCTTTACTAAGCTTTGTAGCCATAGTACCATCTTCTGCTGTCCTGACTTCAAGGAAACTATTTTCAATTGTGGTTTTAAAATCTATTTTAAGAAATCCAACCTATCTTGACCTTTCCCCCCATTAGGTTTCTATCATGAGAATCTACTTATTATTGCTCTCAGGTTACTAAAATATACTTTCTGCTTTCTTTAACAGGAAGAATTATAGTCTTATTTCACCAATGTGTCTTCTATTTCCATTTTTTCAACTATATTAGTACCATTGAGGATTGGTGATTCTCTTGTATTTTTATTTATCCTCTAAAGGACAATATTTTCAGTAATGCAAGAGAGAATTTCTTGGAAAGACCATGCTTGACAGATTTTATCTCATAGCAAATGTTTGAGTAATTCATTAGGATTTTATGGTTTTTAAAACACCTGAAATTTGCTTTTGGAAAATATCCTTCACACCTTTTTGGTTAAGACCATGCTAGTAGGTACTAACAGCGTCATTGCCATTATTTTTTTTCTATTTTATTTTATCCTAGTTGCTTTCTACAGTAATGCCAAGTTTATCTATTTGAACATCTGAAAAGGAATAGATATGCTTAGCATTTAGTGCAATTTCTGTTTGCTTTTAACTAAGTCTGTTCCTTTTGAACTATTTTTCAGTTGCTGTCTTCCTTCTGCATGAGATGTCTCCAGTTGTTTATTATCTATTAAATCATATTTGACCATCTACACTTTAATTTTTATTTCCCATACTTCTATACTCTTAGTGTATTAACAGTGAAGATGATGAATATTGTAAGCCATGTTATTTTTACTATTTTCAATTGTTTAAAAGGCCTTATTTCAGCAGCAGTTCATTTTTATAGATCACAAATCTATAGGAACCGTATGTATTGCTTAAATGGCCCTGTTAAACCATATGGCCATTACTGCAGGATTTTTAGTTTTACATATAGTTTAAAATGTTCTTAATTGTACCATGTTTTGATCAAATATATTTTACCAGTTTTTGTGAAGTACAACCCATCTAGAAAGAGTACAGAGAAGAGCAACAAAGATGATTATGGGACTAGAGGCTAAAACATATAAATAACGGTTGCTGGAATTGGGAATGTTTATTCTAATGAAGAGAAGAATGAGGGGTGACATGATAGCTGTGTTCCAATATCTCAGGGGCTGCCACAAAGAAGGGGGAGTGAAGCTATTCTCCAAAGCACCTGAAGGCAGGACAAGAAGCAACCGATGGAAACTAATCAAGGAGAGAAGCAACCTAGAACTAAGGAGAAATCTTCTGACAGTTAGAACAATTAATCAGTGGAACAACCTGCCCCCAGAAGCGGTGAATGCTCCAACACTGGAAGTTTTTAAAAAGAGAATGGACAGCCATTTGTCTGAAATGTTATAGGGTTTCCTGCCTGAGCAGGGGGTTGGACTAAATGACCTCCAAGGTCTCTTCCAACTTGATGATGATGATGATGTTACAGCAGTCTACCATCTTGGTAACTTAGAAGCTTTTCCGAGAAATAAAATCTGTCCTGTTTTTTGTATCATAGTAATCATTCTGCATTTTTCAAAAAGATCAGTCACATCTAGCACACTATAAAATTAAAACAACCCTTTCCTTCTTTTGACTCAGTCCCTATGAACAAAGCATGCATGTCTCCTATTCCCCTCCCCCAAGTGATAAATTAAACATTCTAAATAATGAATCTCTGCTGCTGGTTAAATATGAAAAAAGAGAAGCATTCAGAGGGATATTTGAGTTGCTCAGAAGGGATAAAAGTGATGGAACCTATCTAATAACTGCCTTTGAAATTCTGAATTTTGATAACATATAGTGACTTTTATGCTAGTTAAATAACAGAAATAAGACTTTCCTCAATAAAGAACTCATGGCCACCCATCATAATTTTTCCAATGGAACCCATATGATTACAATTTTTCATAAACTATTTAGCAAGGAAGAACAATAACTGAAACCATGAGAGATAATGATAAGTTATTTAGGGTTGTGAAGTTTTGAAAAAATTTAGCAGGATTATGAAATTTAATTTAGCTTGCTTTTTACATATAAGATGTATATATTAGTTGGTGGGTTTCTATTCTATTTTTTTTCCATTGGCAGCAAGTCATTTAATCAGGCATCTCTTTGTGTGAAGCCGAAGCTGGGAAAAAAAAGGAAAAGAAAAATAAATCCATGTTTTTCCTAATTGCAGAATCTGATCTTTGGCTGAAATGAGAAAATGATTTTGAACTTTCAATGAGAAACTCAGAGTACGAATTATATTATGTATGCCTGCAGAACAATTTCTGAAATTGTAAGATAAGAAGATTATTTATTATTTTATAGGGGAACAACCATTCCACCATTTACATGAATTTTTATTCTTATTGGCTCTAATTATAAAAACAAGTACTTGAGATATTTTTTCCCTCCTGACTCAGTTTTTTTCTTCCTGTGCAAGATCTATAAAGAGAAGACTACATAGATTACAAGCATGTAGGTAGGATCTACCTTATTATTGGCATTTATAAGTAGTTCTGTACATTTTTATTGGTCAGGAAGTAGCATTTTTTTTCCTTTTAAAAATAAAATGTGTATAAACTTGCATTTGATTAAAGTAAGCCCTAAGAAGTGAAAAGAAATAATCAGAGTAAAAATTAAGTATTAAGAAAAAATGAAATAGAACAAAACTGTTGAATAGTGAACATAAAAATATTGATAACACTATAAAAGGTTAATTCTATTTTGAGTTCAGCTCAGTATCTGTGAATGCATGGCCATGCAGCTTTCCTAACAATATTACAGAAATGGTTTACCATTGTGCTCTTCTAGCCCACAAACCTAATTTTTCTTGATGGCTTAGTTAGTGTTTGACTGGAAGACTAAGTGTTCCAGTCAAACATTAACTAAGTCACCACTTAGTTTTTCAAGCTTAGCCAAATTGATTAGAGTTTCTATCTGTATTAAAGAACTGTACTTCAAAAAACCTGATGAAGTGCTCCTTATTTCATTTCTTCTTAACACTTTAGGAAAACAAAAACAGCTATTTGTATTTTTCCAATTCTACACTATAGAACTCTTTGCTCCTACATCCCATTCTTTTAAATTTTGCTTGAGAACCAAGTGGAAAATATTCCTTCTGGACTGACATTCCATATTAGGCTGGATATTTGACTATCCCAATTAAAATGGCTTTTTCTACAGGTCTATTTTTATACATTAAACTTTAGTTTATTATCTACATTATCCATTTTATTTCATCAGAATTGTATAATATCTATTGGTCAGAGGGCCACCTTAGTTTTAATTGGTATTATTTTGAAGAATTATTTTGAAGAATTATTTTGAAGAAAGATCCTGAGGGTTTAGGGATGAAATCATTGCTTAAATCTTTCTAAGGCAGAAATAACCTATTCTGTCTGTTAATTCCTTTCATCCCTTCTGACAATGCATATTGAAAAACTCAGTTTCATTTTCTATCAGATTATTGTATTTTCAAATAAAGATTTTTTTCCCCTTCCCATTTCCATCCCACAAAAGTGAATTAAAAATCGGCATAAAATTGTGTAAACAATTTTCTTGTAAAGAAATCTTAGCAATCCCAAAGGTGGTTTTTTTCATGAGGCAACTGGACTTTCTTGTTTTTCTTTGAAGACATTTCGCTTCTCATCCAAGGAGCTTCTTCAGCTCCTTGAAGAAGCTTCTTGGATGAGAAGCAAAACGTCTTCAAAGAAAAACAAGTAAGTCCAGTTGCCTTGTGAAAAAAGCACCTTTGGGACAACCATGACCCGGATGACTGTGAATCTCCATAGACAAATCTTAGCATTGTGTGCTGTTTTGTATAGAGTTTCTTTGAACTGATACAATTTTGTATATAAATTCTCAAGTACTACGCATCACTACATTAATAATACAGATTTGGAAACATGTAAAAAGACAATAATGTCTTAAAGTTGGTTTATTTTGCAAATACAAATTATCTACAAATGCAAATCATATTAAATCTGTCCTAGTTTATAATAAACAGTAAATATTATTTCAATGACATTTACAGTAAAAATTCTGCCCTATATCTCATTTGATCTCAGTACCGAATGCATTTTCATTCCTTCCCACTCTGTTGTAGACTATGAACACTACTGAAAAGAAGTTAGAAATTTCTCACAAAGCACAACAGTGTAGTGATAACCTTGCGAGCTAGTGACCGATATTATCTCTCTGCTCATTTCTTTCCTCTTTTTATCTTTTTTTCCTACAGATAAGACTTTCTTTCAATGTGCTGATGACAGAATAATATCTCCAGATTGATTGCTTACCCCACACAGACCTGTTGAAATATTTCTACCTTGGAAAGCTGGAGATCAAAAGCATCAGAAAAGAGAAGGGGGGGATGGGTGGGATACAAAACAGAAAAAAAGCTATCATAAAGAACCTACTCAACTTTCAGTCGGAGCATGAAGACACTTAATTTTTTTCAGACCTGACAGAGCTTTCAATCTAAAATCCAGACATACCTAAATATTAAATAAATAATTATTAATAATAAAAAATCCATAATGGGTACCTCTTTTCTCTTCTGAGGAACTGGTGAATTTTTCTGCAAAGGTTCTGTTAAGCTGTGATGTTTAACACTTGATTACATGTAGCAGAACAGGATACATGGAGTATTGCTAATTCAGCAGGTACACAGGATTTGGGTAAGTGACTTTTTATAGAAGCCACTTAAAATAGTACCTCATTTTTTAAATAAACATCAAAGATTGTGAACAGTTTTTGAACTTTTTTTCACTATCATGCAGTTTATATTCAATGTTAGAAGTTATAATGGGCATTGTGAAATCAATTTCTGTCAAAGTTCCAATGGGCAGAAATGTTTGTTTTTCTTTTCAGTTGGTGCTTCTGAAATCTAGTTGGGTAGCGGGACTTTTTTGTTCAGAGAAGGGCCTTATTGTGGAAGTCATTTTGAGATGATGATGAAGATCTAAAAAAAACTCCGTGAATCAGGGAGAACAGATGTCTGTATGTCAACTATGCTATCAGTCTAACATGTACCCAAATTAGAAGTGCAAAGAAAAGAACGTTATAATGTGAGATTTTAAAACAAGATTCCACTGTCACTGCTGGATATTAATCCAGTAATTGGAAGAATAATAAACCAATTATCATTGAGTTTCTGAAATTTTTAAAGGACATTTTAAGTGACAGAAAAGATGAATTTGAAATAAACCTCACTGTATTCTGGGAAGATTTTCATTTTTCTCAAGAAATAAAGTGTACATACAGTTTTTTCATATTCATATTATTTATACAGAACATTTGATGCTAAATTAAGCACCTTTTGAACTAGGCAAAGCATATTTCAACAATTGCTTCCAGGATCAAAGTATCTCTTAAATCCAAAATGAATACTGATCAAGATTTAAAATAAATAAATTCTATAAAAATAGACATTTTTTTAAAAAAAGTATCAACATGAAATTTGACTTTTTAATAATGAAAACTAAGAAATGTTTTTATATACTTAATGAAATATCAGAAAACACAAATATCAGAGGTACTCATGACTTTGGTTGTTTAGATTGGGATATGAAATGCTACAGCTAGATTTTATATGAACAAAGGCAACATTTTATATTCCCAATCCTGAGATCATAATTACCTGTGAAGCAATAATGGGGTGCAGCCTTTTCATTCAAACTCAGAAAAAATGACTTCACATTTATATTAGTTATTCTACCTGCTTTTATATTATTTCAGTTGTTATAACTCAGAGAAGAAAGGTATGCAATATCAATAATACAATAGCCATAATTTAATAATAAAATGAATTATAATTATTATTGCTAAACCTTCATCTGCTAATGAAAGACAGATATTCATATTCTTGTTTATTTCCTCAAAAATATACAGAATAATTAAAGGCACCATGACAATTACTTTGATCTATAGAAACATTTGCAATTAGTGAATGTTGACCCTATGAATCTTTGCATGCTCTCTGAATAGTATTTATTTTTCCAATCTGGTATTGACTATTTGAGAGATAGCAGCAACAGCTTTTCTTCCACAAAACTCTAATCCCAAAGATTGTATCAGTCAGACTGAAAGCCATCTGCATGCATTTGATGTTGATCTATGGGTCATCCCCAAAGGAAACTACACAAAGTTTTTAGACCGCTTCCAATTTAGCAAAGTGGTTTCATTAGAATGAAATATGCAGAGCATTTAAAAATGTTAATTAATTATGGCAGCTGTGAGTACAATGACATTTGCTCCTTTTCAGCATCCACACATCCAGCTGTACCAGTATATGTACTTATTAGTAATTGCAGAAATATTCCCAAAACATACACCTTTGGAAAAGGTCAAAGCAAAACCATGAAGAAATAAGAATGGAAATCCAAACACATCTGAGTGGGAGTAGCTCCAGCTGAATTTACTTATATTTATTATGAGTACTCAGTATAGTGGTATTATTTTCTATTGCTTCAATACTGATGAGATCTTAATAAATATACTTAAATAATATCATGTTTCATATATAGTATTTTAAAAATTGTTTCTGAACAGTATAATAGACTGATTATACTGAACAAATAATGGTGGCTGTTTTGTGTTGTTGGTGAGGTTATTAACTGAAAGACACTTATAAGGTTTTGGTAGTACTGTGATAAAACTTATGATTTTTTTTTGATAATTAGGAATAATACCTTATATAATAAATTCTTCAGTTTATAAATACTACTTTTAATATTGACAATATGCTATGAATTAAAAAGCTAAATATATTATTTCTACTAACTACTAATTTTTTAACATTTGTTTTTTATTTACATGGACCAAAATGTTTCCAACCAAATGGGACCAGATACATATAAAATGTGTAATGTCGTAATGCTAATATATTATAATATTATTTATATATTAATAAATATAAATCCTAATCTGAATATAAAATCTGTATGTTATTAATAGATTTTTATTTTCATCATATGAATAATATTTCAATCTTGGTTCATGACTCAGATGTGCTCATGAGAATTTCTGGGAAAAAATAAACTGGACCTAATTGATTTCCCATTTCTTACAGTAGAGCCACTCAGGGTGATTGAGGTATATTATTAGATAGTAGACATAAAAAGCAATTTTGGGATGTTGAATACAATACATTTTAAGAATCTGGATAAATATAAAATTACATAATACTGTTGTTCCACTATATTTTCTAACTATCCTTTGACACAATAGAATATATTGGATATTTCTTTTCAATGAAAACCAGCAGATAGTAGGAGAAATGTACTCGTACCAAATATATGATTTTTATTTAATTAATTGTTTGAACTGTATCATTAGAATATAAAATCACTATAGTTCTGATCTGCTATTATTTTATTTTTATTACTGTGTCCCTGAATCAGTATTTATTCTTGTTGATTGTCTGGTCAAGTCCCTGCAATTTTCTTGACAAGAGTTTCAGAAGTGGTTTGCCATTGCCTTTTCCTAGGGTTAAGTGAAAGTGGCTGGCCCAAGGTCACACAGGTGCCTTCCTGACTTAAGAGGGACTAGATCAGGGGTATCAAACTGCCAGCCCATGGGCCAGATGCGTCATGCCGAAACCGCGCCCATCCTATTGCCGACAATGGAAAAAAAGTCAGGATACATTGCGACATGTCATGTGACGTGGCAAGTTTGACACCCCTGGACTAGATCTACAGTTTCTTGGCTTCTAGCTTGGTGCCTCAACCACTAAATAGGTTCTCATTATTTGATTAATGAAGATAAAAACAGGTAAAAATGAGCATAGAAGCTTATCATTGATATAGCAAACATAAAAATATAAGGTGTTTTCGTATGCTCCACTTTTTTGTCTGAATCATGTTATCTGATAAAGCAGAAAGCCTACCTTCTATATAATCTACTTAATTTTGTTAATGCTAATTTTGCATTTCCCTAACAAATGTATTGCCAGTTATTTTTATTAAACAAAACACTAAACAGTTCTAGCTTTTTATTGGTAGTCTTTCCTGTATATTAGTCACTATTAATTTATTCTAAATGACCTGAACAGTGATATTTAACAGTGATATAACAATTGTAACAAGTGATATAACAATTAAATCAATTGTCACTACTGACAATAATCCAGTCATTCTTTGTCATAAGTCTGAAAATAAAAGAATTATGTTTAAACATTTTATTCACAGTCCCACATAGAATTAAGTACACAGTAAGAAAGAAAGGAATTTAAAACAATTTTTTTTTTATTTTGAAAGAAAATAAATTATAAAATAAAATATTTTGAATGGAATGCAAGAAGAGTGAAAATAGAGTTTTCTTAATTAAAGAATTACAAGCAGACATTCACATTCTATAAGAATACTTTACTTATACTGTAGACCAGGGATGTCAAACTGCCGTGGGCTGGATGCGTCATCCAGAAGGTGCGCCCACCCCATTGCTGGCAATGACAAAACCGTCCCAATACGTTGTGTGACGTCACGTGACATCGCGAGTTTGACATGTCTGCTGTCGACTTTCTAAAATCAGATCAAGTATAGCATCCTGTTCTGAAGCCTTCTATTTCAAATATGATCTGCCTAATATTTTCCTAGGTTTTGCAATGGAACAAATATGGCTCCTGCTTTTGCTGTCTGTAAAATTGCTGTCAGTGACTGCACAATTCAATGGATATAACTGTGATGCTATCTTACATAGCAGGTTTCCTGGTAAGTATTTACTACTATATTTTAAACGTAAAGTTTTTATTCCCCTGCTTTGAAAGGATACTTACTTGTAATAAATGCCAACCTTTGTAGTCAAAGGAACATATAGAGAGTATTCATTAAGGGATTGAATTCCATTGAAGAAACATAGAAATATATGCTCTGCTTCATTGAAGTATGGCCGCTACTAATGAAAATAAAAATAAGAGTTTCATGTTGTCATTAAAACAGTGAGTTTAATACATCAACACATTTTTCCAATAATAGTGGAAGATTCTAGATGTATGATTAGAAAATTCATGATTTTTGTTTTTAAGACTGAATTCAAAACCCATAGATACGGTTGCTAGTTCTGTGATTACCATTAAGTAAGAATATTAGCAGGGGGTTGGACTAGATGATCTCCAAGGTCCCTTCCAACTTTATTATTATTATTATTATTATTATTATTATTATTATTATTATTATTATTAATTATTATTATTATTATTAAAGGTTTTGATCATGAAAGGTTAAAAACTGCCAGTAATTCCCAATTAAAATGTCTTATTGACCTTCCCAATAAACATTACAAAATTCCAAGTCAGGAGTATGAATAGATTATTTGAGCCTTATGTACATAATAATTAAAGGCAGAATGTTAAATGATACAAATTTGCATTCTTTTGCCATCTTGACACTGTTAAATCAAAGGGAGGCATGTTCAATAAATGGTTAGTGGAGTTCTTTCTGCTCCCAAGTTAACTCGGCCATATTTTAAAAGCAGTGATCTATTAAAATACACCTTCAGGATGGTTTGATTAATCCTATCTTTATACATTAAACATACCATACAATTAACAGCATAGCATATTAAAAATAATTGATTGTCTATACAATCTCAGAAAAAAAGATAATTACAAAATAAAATAGAATTATTGAGCTGTGAAGGAAGTTTAAAATTCATTAAATGCTAATTTAATAACTACAGCACTTAGTGAATCTGAGCAGTTAATAATGAATAACTGAAAATGATTTGTGATTTCTTTTTGACGTGGTGGGATGCTAATTTTGGATTTAGAATTCTGGATTAAATGGTAATCTCTTTACTTCTAGATTGCTTTATTCTTTAATGGGGAACAGAAAACATGATTTTTTTTCTGTCCAAACTGCTGGCTTATGGGCCATATATTTTTAGTCCAAAATAGAGATGGCAGAAAAAACAAAGTATCTACTCGCCTTTCTGATCAGTGAGCACCTCTAGCTAAAGCTGGTTCCAAACTCCAAAAGAAAAACAAGAAAATTCAGTAGGGCTTCCGATTGCCTTGAAAGTTCTTTCACATTATTTACAAGCTTTTAGAATGAATGAATTCATGCAGATAAAAGTTTGTGCATAATTTGAACCTGAAGTTTAGAACTTGATGTAATGCTTTAAATCAAAACATGGCAGAACTGATGATTCTGAAGATTAATTCATATAAAACAAGAAATACTTTGCTTAAATATTGTGATAAATGCTGTGCTACATATGTGGAAAATCCTTTGAAAGGAAACAAGCAAATTCAAAATGAAGTAATCCATTTATTCAATTATCACTGAGATAATTTCCAATTTCTAAACATTTGTTGTAACGATGAGCAAGATAAGCTTATAGCAGCATTCAGAGAGAAAAAAAGGGCCATTTGCTTTTACTGCTGCTTGAGTGGGTGCTTGAAATAGAAGTTATTTTGAAGCTGGTTTCCACTTCCACTTAACAGTAGATCCAGCCTTCTGTGCTGCTCTTGTGAAATGTCTGCATTTCTCACTCTTGCCAAGTGAGATCTCTCAAACAGAAGGCAAAAATGATAATGATTTTTTTCCAGATGCCTTCCTCCCATCCTTTGACAATTCAGAAATGAAAGTTACTGAGGCAAACTCATCTGATAACTAAATAATAATAATAATAATAATAATAATAATAATAATAATAATAATAATAATAATAATAATAATAATAATAATAATTTGGCATTGACAAATTTGGAATAATTTGGAATAATTTGGAATTTGGCATTGACAAATTCGCCATCAGTCAATTGCAAAAGGTGGCCTTACTAGGAACAGCTTCCATCCAGTGACGATATCTGTAATACCATCAAACATCCACATCTGCCTATCTCAGGTCTTTGATAAGGATTTGATAGGTAGACAAAAATGCCAAATCCAGTCTGAACATCTGGATGGCTGTTATAATAATAATAATAACAACAACGTCTGAATTCTTTTTCTAGCAGTTTTTTGTTTATAGGTAGATTATTACATGAATAAGTATTTGTACCAGATGTTTTGGAGAAGTTTATTGCCACAGGACTGAATTAGAGGAAGGACAATCTTTGATGATAATGATAGTGGTCTTAATGATTATGGTTTTAATTTCTCACTTATAGAAAGACTGTCCACTTTGTGTGGAACAAAATAAATCCATGTACTCCATTTTCAATATGCCTCATAAGGAAATCCCAGTAGGAATTTGATTTTTAGCTTTCTAGATTTTTTTAAAAAATATTTTGCATATTATTATTGTTTGGGAGAACATTTATAAGAAATAATGATCACATTTTAAACAATATAGTCTTTCAAATATTGCACCTAGTCACATAATACTTTTATGTGAACTTTTATGTCTTCAAACAATGATACCATTAAATCTATGAGAACTGGAAAAGCTATTAGTTTTGAATGGTATAGGATGCACATTATAGAATATACATTAATTTTCCAAAGATGCTTTTTCAAAAGGCAACTGGACTTTCTTTGTTTTTCCTTGAGGACATTTCACTTCTCATCTAAGAAGCTTCTTCAGTTTTCTTCAGTTCTTCGATGAGAAGCAAAATGTCTTCAAGGAAAAACAAAGAAAGTCTAATTGCCTTTTGAAAAAGCATCCTTGGAACAACCATGATTTGGATGACTGAAAATCTCCATAAATAATATATATTAATGTTTTTGCTCCAGTACTATCATACTTTATAAAGAGCCATGGTGGCACAGTGGTTAGAATGCAGTACTTTAGGAGTTCTATCCTGACCGACTCAAGGTTGACTCAGTCTTCCATCCTTCTGAGGTTGGTAAAATGAGGACCCAGATTGTTGCAGGCAGTATGCTGAATCTGTAAACCACTTAAAGAGTGCTGTAAATCACTATGAAGCAATATATAAGTCTAAGTGCTATTGCTATAATGATGTTTTTTGAAACAAAAACCTTTTTTTCAGTATTGTTGCCCAATATTAATAGAACATTGAGGCTATAAATTAGACATTATTACCACTAATAATGTCTAACTATCCTGCACACTTGAGTTTATAAATGGTTGACAATAATTGGAGAAAAAGTTTATTCTTCAATGCTGGAAAGATAGTACAGCTCCATTATTACAATCTGTATTCATTTTCCATCTATAAAGTGGCTATCAGTATAATGGAAAGTCTGATCAATATACTGCTTGCGTTATCAAGGTTTAATGATCTGCTTAAAATTTGGATCAAGTGACTTTCACTATATTTCTGTTTTATTTATTTAGTTTGCTTTGTGTTTCTTTTCTTTTTTAGTCTTTCATTTTTATGTATCTTAAAGTATAGATATGTATAAAAAGAATGTTCTGATTTAGGGGAAACAGATGCTTGTTTTTATTTTTATAGAGACTCAAGTAAAACAAATTAAATGCTGAGTTTTGGGTGTTTATAGACCACTGTTCACAACTGACTGTGGAGAAGCAACAATGGAGTAAGAACAGATTGTAAAAGTGACCCCCCTCTTGTACTGTTATTCTGGAAACTATAAGGCTGTGCAAAGCATCCCTTTATCCCTGCTGAGGCAGCCATGGGCAACTTTCAAAGCAGATGTATGAAGCTTGTAAAGATGAAACTAATGATTCTTTATATGTGCACCTGTCCATTGTGAAGCAGCTATTTCTAGTATTGTGTTACTACATTAACAATGAAGTTGCTCCTGCTTGAGGTTCTCCATTGCATTCATTCTTAAGATTCAAAATAGCCTTCCAAGCATGCATAAGAATTTTCAGTACTAAAAACACTTTTAAAATATTTTATCAGCTTTATCAGATAGTTAACTCTTTTCATTATGCCAATGAGTTGAAGCAGTTTCCTTTACCCCTGCCTTTAGAATGAATAGGTTGTGTATATGGTATTATGGTAATGTCCTAGGGCACCTTCCTCAATCTTTGCTCATTTCTCCTTTTTAAATCATTTCTAGATTTTAATACAGGAAATAGCTAATAGTGTAGAAAAGAAGTCTTGGAAGATTGGGTTTATTAAGGACGCATCTTTATATAGAAAATTATAGTTAATAGTTCCACTGGGTTCTTGAATAAAAATAAGTATATCACAATAAATAGTTTAAAGCTGGCCTTCTGTGCTTCTGTAGCATTAATATTATACACATTAAGAGTGGAGCATATGCTGATGCATTAATTTAATTTTATCCACAGATTTGAAGGCCAGTGTAGATTTTTGTATACGTGTGTGTTTATCTACTATAAATGGTAACAAAAAAGTATGTGTATGTTAATTATGAAGCAGAATAGATTCAGTCTTCCCAAACCATATTTGAAAATCAATTATAAGTCATACATACATATATGTCATGCATAATAGATCCATTAGAAGGACAATATTTATTCCCATGCTTTATATACATGTTATTTTCAAAATTATTTTACCCATGCATAAATAATTAAAATAGGAACATATGGGAAATTTGTTCATAACTCTGTATAGTATAAGTAAATCCCTTAATACTGTTTGTTTTGGCATTGATTTATAACCATTTTTTTGAGTCACAGAGTTTATATAACTTTCAACCAGTTCTATGATTAAATATAGAACATTGTAAAAAGCATTGTTCAATAGTATTATGTCATACTTTTCACTTAAATTTACAATGCTGTGATTTATTTTCATTAAGTTTCCAGAAATATATAACTGTTTCTCTGTGCTATTTTTATAACTTTAAATTTCCTTTTATACTTACCGTATATACTCGAGTATAAGCCGAGTTTTTCAGCCCATTTTTGGGGCTGAAAAATGCCCCCCTCGGCTTATACTCGAGTCAGCGGTGGCGGCGGCGGNGGCGGCAGGGGTGGGGCGGCGGCCAGGGAGGAACAGCCAAAATGCCCCCTCGGCTTATGCGCGGGTCACCAATTTTTCCCAGTTCTCTGTGGGAAAATCGGTCCCTCGGCTTATACTCGGGTCGACTTATACTCGAGTATATACGGTATATATTTTGATAAATCTATATCCATATCTATAGATTGTTCCAGTACTATATTTGAAATGAATGAATGAAAATATGCTAATTACAAATCACAGCAGTCATTTAGCTTTTAGATGTTATGCAGAAAAGACTATGAGAAAAACAAAACTAAACACTTGCTTCCAAAAAGTCTTCTCCTGATGTTTTAATACAACAAAAAATGAAGTTTAGTGGTATCTCTAAAATGTTACTGATTGATTAAAAATATATTAACACTGGTAATAACTTTTGATAATAATGATTATCATTGGGTACCTTGGGATTTCATATTTATGAAATCTTCTTGCCAAAAGATAGTAACTTTTAAATTAGATTGTTCAAAAATGGAGATAATTATAGTAGACATCATAGCAAAAGATCTGAAATCAGAGTTTTGGCTTCTTACTTTGACTTAACCTCTTATATTCAGTCTTTTTTCTTTGATGATGGATAGGCAAGCATTTTTTACACTCTTATATTTCCAACATCTTACTATGCACTAGACCAGTGGTTCTCAACCTGTGGGTCGGGACCCCATTTGGGGTCGATCGACGATTTCATGGGGGTCGCCAAGCAAGGCTGTCCGCCATTTTTTTGTCCACCATTTTTTTTGTCCGCCATTTTTTCCCCCTTTTCTGGTGGGTGCCTTACCTCCCTTGGGCTGGGCCAGCTGGTGGTCGGCCTGCTGCCGCTTGCCAGCTACGCCTCGGCCGGCGCAGTGGGCGGAACCACACATGCGCGGCGCTCCCAGGCAGGGAAAGTCCTCGACTTACGACCGGTTGGGTAGTCCTCGACTTATGACCAGTTTAGCCCTCGACTTACGACCCGTTTAGTCCTCGACTTACGACTGGTTTAGTCCTCGACTTACGACCGGTTGGGGTTGCGGCATTAAAAAGGTTGAGAACCACTGCACTAGACTTTTGCTATTTCTTTCATAACAACCTATCAAAATATAGATACAACACTATAAACACAAACATTAATAGGTGGTGATAAATGATGTGTGATTTGTCTGTTGGAATCAATTTTATTTCCAAAACTTGGTATCCTTCCTTCCTTCCTTCCTTCCTCCCTCTCTCCCTCCCTCCCTCCCTCCCTCCGTCCCTCCCCACACCTCCCTATCTCCCTACCTAATTACATATGTACATACCTACCTTTTGGTTTTTTCCTTCATTCTAGCCCTTTTGGTAACTAAGCAAGTTATACATTGAAGTAATTATGATAACAGTAATGCCAGTAATGCCAACTGCACATTCTATGATACATTTATTATAACATGAAATGAAGAGTCCTGTGCATATATTCACAGTTTATAGATAACAAAAAATAGTGGGGAATTGAGACTGTGCCAATTTATATTAGTCCTCTTCTTAGTTTGTCAGAGCTTCTAACTATCTGCATCATGGATTCTGGAAATGCACTCAAACGTAGATATAAACTAACCATAAAGACTATTTCATACAAAAATTATGGATAGAATTATATTTGCATGGACCTCTGTGCTAAAAGAACCCTAAGTGCATGAAGATTGTGTTAATGGCCCCAGTCATGAGTGTATCATTACAGATGATATATTACAGGTTATATTATATTTACAGGAGATAAAATGTATCAGATATGATCTCATTTCATAATTTAGTTAAATGTTTATTATATTTCACATGTGGGAAGCAACAATATTAAAAATACATAAGCTAATGTATTTTGTTAGTCAGTTAGTGGGGCAGTGTTTCTTTAAAAATTCATACATAGGTTCTTTCAAGTCCTGTTCCCTTGTATTGGGAATGCTGGTTGAAATCTTATGCAGGAAAAAAAATCAATTACTAAGTAACTGCCATTCCCCTTCACTTATTTTAATAATAGATTCCTGGATTGATAAAATCTCTTCTGTTCCTGTAGAAACTACTATTAAATTGATCTAGAGACACTGTCATTCCGTGCCATAATTAGAAAGTGTATATTTGTGTTCAATATTCCAGTATTGTCAGGTAATTGAAAACACAGTGTTATTATTCATTCTGACATACTGATTAATGTCAATATGTAATCATTTGATATTTTAAAAACACTAAATTATAATGATGATCTAATAAATTCCCTGTTTAAATTAATGATCCAGATAGTGGTGTAGCATGAAAAATAATTATAGCATGGAGAAGATTAAATGTTTCTTGTTCAGCAATATTTATCCTAACATGTAAAAGATAAAGATAATTCTAGCATAGCTAAAACTGGTTCTTAAGACAAATTTAGTTTATAAAAGAAATCATAAATAACTCTTCAGATTTTCAATATGTTTGTCCAGTCACCTTTTCCACTGTAATTCTCACTGTTCATTTCTAAAATGTTTTACTGAGTACATCTTTGCAAATAGTTTAAAAGCAAGATCAATATTTTGTTATCCATCAAACATGTACATGTAAGAACTATGAAAATGATGCATAGAACTATGGAGGAAACTCATAAGAGTGAGTGGGGTAGAAGATACCTATTTTTTAATCTTTAGCAGAAGTTGGAAATGATTTTCCTATAATGTCTATTTAGAATTGTCTCTTCACTCCAAGCAGGATAGTTATTACTGTTACTCTTCTCTTCCCAACTTTGTCCGTTTTTCTCTCAAAAGTAGTATGACACTATACAGTAGTGGCCAAAACTGTGGAAACTTTTTGGGAAAAGTGTATTTTTGAGGTTTGATGGCTAATACTTTTTTGGGGTAGTAGTACCATAAAATTATATATCACTGGAAAGATAATTTAATCAAGAATGTAATGCAACAAAGTTTGTTCAATTATCTGTACTGTATTATATGAAAAGCTATAGCCAAATAACCAGAAAAAGGAAGCACAACTTGCTTAGGTTGATATCAGGTAGCTTTCCTTCATCTGATTGTAGCCAATGAGCATGAGTGTTTAGAGAGCCAATCAGGTGTCATCTTGTTTTGGCAATGAGCCAATCAGATCACAGTAGGATTCAATTATTGATGTCATGTATTGAAGCTGAGAGGAGGACATTTGTCAGTGTGTTATGTGATCGCGATCAGGTCGGTTGGTTTTTTTTGTGTTCTTTCATTTAGTGAGCTTGTATAACGTAATAAAATTAAAGTAAAGGTGCAAAGAGTTGACTGGTTGCCCAGAAAGCGATATAAAATAATGTTATTAAGTGAACAAGGCTACAGTTATAAAGAAATTAGAAGAAAAATTGGTGGAAACGTAATCAAAGGTGGCATTTCTACTGTACACTTTCCCAAAAAGGTTTCCACAATTTTGGCCACTACTGTATATGCATGCATGGTTCGGAGGTTTGATTTTGTGAGCTTTGTTGCAAATGAAGTGGGGGATTATTGCAAATGAAATAAGAGGTGGAGTTATCTATAACCTTTGCTGCTTTCCAGAA
This sequence comes from Protobothrops mucrosquamatus, assembly GCF_001527695.2. Taxonomy (NCBI): domain Eukaryota; kingdom Metazoa; phylum Chordata; class Lepidosauria; order Squamata; family Viperidae; genus Protobothrops; species Protobothrops mucrosquamatus. Next base: position 131,047 of record NW_015387585.1, read on the forward strand.
TCTTTCTGTCTTAGTCCTTAAAAAAACCCCAAAACACTCCAATTCAAATTCTTCTTCCTCACTGCTACACCTCTTGAAGATCCCTGCAAAAGATGGAAATGAAAGACTCATTGCAACAAACCTCCTTAACACTAGAACACTATTAAACCATTCTGCCTTGTCTTATACATTTTTTAATACTGGCCCCAAACCTTATTTCTGATCAATTCTAAATCTGGACTGGTTGATTTCTCTATGTAAATAAGTATTCCTTGGAACTAATGTTTGATCATAGAGCAGATTAAACAGAATGCCACATCCCTTCTTTTCCTTCTAATGATGACAAAAAGTAAACAATAGTCTAACACTAATGTTACAATAGAAATATTACCCTTCCCACAAATTCTATGATATGAAAACTAAAACTAGCCTGGAGTCTGATGAATGGTTTTCTGGAGATAGGAATTGTGGTGGTGTAATAGACACCAGTGAGTGTAACCTGACACACAAGTCTTTTTCTGATAAGGTGGATATCATCATAATCATCATTTAGAAATGTATTATAGAATGACTAGAGTTGTGGAATAATTCTCTGACTTGAGGGCTGCTTCCTTGTGCCAGGATCATATGGACAATTCCCATATGGACAATTCCCATTGTGCATTTTCCACTGTTCCAAAAAATTTCCATTCCATTATATAATGGCATCTACCTGTGAAAGTGATAAAGTTTTGGAGAGATATGGTATGCATTTGAACAAAATTCAAAGTGTCATTGAAGTTGATCTAGTACCAGTTTTTTGGAGAAATACCTAGCTTATAATTTTTTCCTAAGAGATAAGGAACTTTGCAGCTATATTCTTGATATTTGAACATAACTGTACATTAAGCAGAGGGGCTGAAAAGATGGATTGTTGCATATTGGATGAAGAAACTTTTCATCAGTTATGATAGTGAAAAAAGAACCAAAGAAGTACACAACAAAGTTGGAGCATACCAGAACAGCAGTAAGAAATTCTCTTTATATTAGAGCATATTTCGGTTCCATAGTTGTGTAAGTTCTGTTGGCATACATAACACTGTAGACTTTGCCTTATGGCAATATTTGTGGGATGATTGTCATCTACCATGATTTCCATTTGCTTTTGTAGATCTAAAATATGACACAACAACATTAGAGGCAAATAGTATGTCTCAGGTATTCCCATGTGTAATCTTTTCTTCTAAGTTTTCTGACAATCTGAGATAAGATTGGAAGACCAGGAAACTCACCAGACTGCATATGTAAGTGGGAACAGTTGGCAATGCAATTTTTATGTCATATACCTTGTGGAGATTTGCCAACACTATTTGCCAAAAACACATAGCCAAAGAATTTTAATAATTGTTAAATTGTTAAATTCACGCTTGCTCTAATTAAGATCAGATTGACATAATGCAAATGGTCAAAACTATGAAAACTATGTTCAGATGAAGTGGTGCCATACAATCATGTGTCACCACTAATGTTAAACATGCCTTTTAATTCAATAATTAACACAATTACTTTTTGGAATATTTCAGTAGCTGACAGACATTTCAATAGTGAGGTGTAGCAAAAAAAAGTAATAGGTATATAACACAGCTATAAATCGGATGGATATCCAATTTATAGCAACCAGCATTAAGAGCAGATTTGGAGAATAATTTAGCAGCATATGGATCATAAAATATGTCATCCACTGTAAGAGTAATGTACCTATTGAGAAATCTTATATCCATGCAGATTCAAATTTTATCAGGTTGTTTAGGTGTGCTGTAGGTGACTAGTATTGAAAATACCAATAGGATAGAGTAAGCTACTTGGTCATTGCTCTTCAAACACCAAGATTCTCTTTTCACAAGTTGTCAGAGATGAAATGGAATATGTCTATGTGGCAAACTAGTTGGATGAATGGTTGCATTCTTTTTCAACTTTTCAGATTTCACTGAAAAACTATTTTACCAACGGTGTCAGTGTTATATATTTTGAAGATAAGACATATAATGCTGATTTGTTGTGTGTCTGCAGGAGTAATAGACTGTAGGCAAATGGCAAGATGCAATCTCTGTCCCTTTCATATGTGTGTTGTGACATATGTACATGTGTAAGGAGACACTGTGACTTCATGGTCCTTGCTTTGTCATTCTTATATACCTGTCAGTTTCTGCAGTTACTCACGATTGTTGGCTTCTCTCTCTGGTCAGGCTCACTTCTGTGAGCAGGTCTCCCTTAAAAGTTATTTAGGCTAAGGGGGCAGATTACAAAGAGACTGCATTTCTCACCAAGACTGGGAAACATGATTTATCCTCAATTTGGTTTCAAACCTTAGATGGAATACATAGATCTTTACCAGTAATCAAATTGTTCCACTAACTTGTTGATACCAGTCACCCTTCAAGTATTCCCTTAAATGCAAGACAACCAGCTAAAACAGGTTTTGCAAAGCAGCAGTTAACCTTACCATAGAGGGTATAGTAAGCTATTAACACTTAGTAATGAAATCAACAACAATAGAAGAGTTGTTTCAGTCACAGAAAAAAGTGAATTGTAACAAGAGTGAAAAACAAAAAAGAAGATGAAAAGGCAACAAACAGAATCCTGCTGAATCTTGGAAAAAAGTCTGGATTTTGCTAAACAAAGGATCTTTTACTTTTTTACCCTCTGCTAGTGCTAAAATCTCATGTTCATTTTTTTTCTCCACTATGGATGAAAATTGATTGGTTTAATATCCTTGTTATTACAATTGGATACATAAATGCATAGAGGTAACTGTCAACCATTGATTGATAATGCCAACCCTAACCCATTTGGCAGGAATAATAGCACAATACAGCACAAGTTTTTTATTCTGAATGAGACAGAATAAAAGCAGGAGAAAGTGAAACTCACTGGCAGACAAAAAAAGATTTTGATGGACAAAAAGGGAACAAGAGCCTGAACATAAAATAGCAGTTTTCCTTGCATGTATGAACAAGCAGTAGTTGATAATTTTAATGGCATGTGACCTATTCATGGAAAGAAAAGAAATTATAAAAGTACCCTGCAAAAATCTGCATTATATAACATTCCAAAAACAAGTCAGTTTAGACATTTTACAGAAAATTTCAAAAAGAAGTAGTGCATCTATGTAGATATATTTTTAATTCTGCAGATGCAGAGCTGCAGAAAATATGGCATTTTTTTATAGAAACCGATAATTGCATTTGGAAAATAGTGTAATAGTGTAATATTTATCAATATAAGGATTGTGGGTATTCTTTATGGGCTTTATGGGCTGTCTTTGAGAAGAACTGGACTAATGGCCTTATGGTTGGACTGGAACACACACAAATGTGTTTCCTACATGTATCACTGAATAGTTATATCAATAACGAACTACGGTGCTGGAGAAGACTCCTACGAGTCCCCTGGACTGCAAGACGATCAAACTGGTCAGTCCTAGAAGAGATCAACCCTGACTGCTCTTTAGTACTTTAGCTACCTAATGAGATGGAAGTACTCACTGGAGAAGAGCCTAATGCTGGGAAAGATTGAGGGCAATAGAAGAAGGGGACGACAGAGAGTGAGGTGGCTGGATGGAGTCACTGAAGCAGTAGGTGTGAGCTTAAATGGACTCCAGAAGATGGTAGAGGACAGGAAGACCTGGAGGAACATTGTCCATGGCGTTGCGATGGGTTGGACACGACTTCGCAAGTAACAACAACAAAGTGGGTCCCAGGAAAACATAAATTGAGAACATATAATGGCGATCTTCACTGAAAAATTTGGCTAGCTGAAGATAACAGACAATGATCATGTAGCTGTTAAATTCCTCCCTGGCTTTGAAGTTTTCTTTCATTTATCCCTTGTGCAAAAAGTGAGAATCAAAGATTCCTGCTTTCCTACCTAAAAGACTCAATCTTTGCTTATACTCTGGGACAACTAATATTCTGTCTAGCCTGATACCGACGATATAGGATTCATGTCAATCTACCTGGCACCCCATGAAATCAGTAAGCAGGAGACTTTAACACTCTATAATGGAAAATTGATTGTGTTCCCTTAGTGCCATACCATAGACTGGTGATCCAGAAAAGCAAGCAAAAAAAACATATGTAAACAATATTTTAATTTTTAAGTTGAGTTAGGACATTTTCTCCCTTGGGTCAGCATAATGTAGGTCCTTGTTTGGATGATTTAGAGCAGACATGTCAAACTCGCGACGTCATGTGACATCGTGTGATGTATTGGAGCAATGGGGTGGGCACAGTTTCCTGGTGACGCATCCGGCCCGTGGGCAGGCAGTTTGACACCCCTGATTTAGAGGCTGCTAAGCTATTGTTTTCCAATCTTTCTTGTCATTGTGTAAGAAGTGAAGAACAACAGCTTATGGGATGCATTCATTAAAGATAGCCAACTGAAAAATAGCCATGGTTAATATTCTGTAATGATTTTATTATCCATGTAATTTTCACCTCATCAAAACAAAGCAGGTGCAGCTGTTTTGATCTTGTGCAATATGCTATGAATGAGTTTTAAAACGGTTGAATTGAATCAGTTTAGCCTCCTACCTGAAATTATGAACTTAAATCAAATAATGCCAAAAACCATTTGAATTAAATCAACTCTAATTTGCATAGGTCTAATGTATCACTTTTTTTTTTGAGTAACTCAATTTTCTATTATGTACTGTAAACAGGGTAGGAAAACAAAATACACCATGCCATAAATATATTTATTGACAATATATGATAAGTGAAAGAAAAACCCTGCTTGATCCATTTGCAGCCAGTCAATTGCTCTCTGTGGAAGAAATCCTGGAGGCTTGTACAGTATGTAGTAAGGTTGTGCAAAATTTTCACACAGAACATTACAGCTATTCTATCTATTAAATGGCCATATTTCAAATTCAAACACTTCCATAAAAGCTAAACAAATCTGTTCAAAATATGGAGCAACTATTTCAAGCTTGAAAGGTTTTGAATTCTGGACATTATACACAATCTAGTATATAGAAACTGCTTGCATATGTATGCATATGCACATGTATGCATATGTGCCTGTATGCTCACTATTAAAATAGATGTCCTAAACAAATACGGCTATGATAAAGGATAAAATATGGAGTTGCAATATGTATGTATGATACTGTAAGTTGATGGCACTCATTTATTTTGATTAGATTTTATAATCAATCAATCAGAATAGAGCTGGAAGGGGCCTTGTAGATCTTCTAGTCCAACCCCCTGCTCAAGCAGGAGACCCTATACCATTTTAGATAGGTCACTGTCCAGTCTCTTCTTAAAAACCTCCAGTGATGAAGCTGTTTCACTGGTTAATTGTCCTCACTGTTAGGAAGTTTCTCCTTAATTCCAGGTTGCTCCTCTCCTTGATTAGTTTCCATCCATTGCTTCTTGTCTTGCCTTTTGGTGCTTTGGAAAATAAGTTGACCCCCTTGTCTTTGTGACTAGAGTACTGCCATCATGTTGCCCCTAGTCCTTCTTTTCTCTAGACTAGCCATACCCAGTTCATGGAACCATTTTTCATATGTTTTAGTCTCCAGGCCTTTAATCATCCTAGTTTCTCTTCTCTGCACTTTTTCAAAAGTCTTTTTTGTAACGTGGTGACCAAAACTGGATGCAATATTCTAGATGTGGTCTTACTAAGGATATTTATAAAGCGGTATTAATATTTCACGTGATTTTGATTCTATACCTCTGTTTAAGTAAGCAAGGATTGTATTAGCTATTTTTGCATAGGTCACCGCACACTGCTGGCTCATATTTAAGTGATCATCCAGTAGGATTCCAAGGTCCTTCTGTTTTTGAACCAAGTTTCGCTTAATCTCTACTTGTACCTTTGGTTTTTCGTTCCTAAATGTAAAACAGGGGTATTCAAACTTGGCCCTTTTATGACTTGTGGACTTCAACTCCCAGAATTCCTTAGCCAGCATGCCTGGCTGAGAAATTCTGGGAATTGAAGTCCACAAGTCATAAAAGGGCCAAGTTTGAAGACCCCTGATGTAAAATCTTGCTTTTCTCCACATTAAACTTCATGTTGGATAGGGTCCATTGTTCAAGTCTATTAACATCTTTTTGGATCCTGAGCTTGTTTTCTGGGGTGGTGGCTATTCCTGCTAGCTTAATGTCATCTGCAAATTTGATAAGTTCCCCTTCTATTCCCTCATCTAAGTCATCTAATGTTTTATAATATAGCAGATACATTTGTTATTGTGCTAAAATGTTATTAGAAAACTTTCTGCTATCTCAGCTTCCTTGATTGTATTGATTAAAATTATAACCTGCATTTTTTTTATAACTGCTATTTGCCAAAAATAAATAAACTAGTATTGTGTATCATTAATCATCTGACTATTTTTTGTAAGGGTGTTTCATCAATTATTGCTTTCAGATCATTTGTGTGTATATAAAACTCCATGTTTTGGTGTTGATTAAAACTGAAATCTGTTATTTTGTTCTAATTATTTATTGCTAACTTATATTTGTCTCTGATTGCATTAAATGATTGCTATTTAGCATGGCTATTTAATGGAGAATTATCTGCAAAATATAAATGATACCAATATAGTGCTTTATGAAACTTTTGGAGATATTTGGGGCTTGTTTTCTATGTATGCTGAGAGAAAACTAACTAAATGTGGAATGAAGAGAAGACTCTGCTTATTTCCACCCTTCAGGGAAGTACATGAAGTCACATTAAAGTCATGTTATTAAGATGCAGAATGTAGCATTCTCAGGTATGGCACCATCTTATGGAATTCATTGGTAAGAGAGCTCCATTTGTTATTATTGCTATTATTTTTAGTTTGCTTCTTATATTGTCTGTTTTAAAATTGATTTGAAATTAGGGTTATTTCCTTAATTTAACATTCAAAATATAACTTAACATAATCTGAATAGTTCCTTTTTTACTGTAGCAGAACAAGATATCAACGTCTACTGTGGAGTTCAGGCAATTACTATGAAGATTAATTTTTGCACTGTCCTGTTTTCTGGTTACTCTGAAACTGATTTAGCACTAAATGGGAAACACGGGGACTCTCACTGCAGGGGATTTATAAACAACAACACATTTCCAGCAGTGGTAATTTTCATAATCAATCTCAGCACTCTGGAATCCTGTGGAAGTTCTTTAATGGTAAGACAAGAATCTTCAGAAGCTACATACAATTGTTAGGTGTTGTTAGGCACCTAAAATTGTGTGAAATGAGGGCATGACATACAAATATGAATGCTTTTAGTTTAAAGAGTAATAACGTTCTGATTGGTGATAGATTGCCTAATTCATTTCAAAGAAGTGTTTATTCCTTTGTGCCCTTGGTTCTAATATTATGAAATGCAATCACGATTTTGCCAATTTCAATTTTTGAAACAAAACAGTAATAATGGGCAACTCTTATTGGAGGGCAGAAATGGAAAATGTCATCTATTAATCGCTCTGTCACCTTCAAAAACTATCTTATACCATTTTAATATACAGTTTATATTTGATTTGTATATTACATTTAGATTCCGACAC
>NW_015387585.1:138664-164926 GCF_001527695.2 Protobothrops mucrosquamatus
TCTCTCTCTCTCTCTCTCTCTCTCTCTCTCTCTCTCTCTCTCTCTCTCTCTCTCTCTCTCTCTCTCTCTCTCTCTCTCTCTTTCTTTCTTTCTTTCTTTCTTCCCCGTCCCTCCCTCCCTACCCTTTTCATTATGACATGTAAGATTATTGCAATGAAGCTTTTACCTGTATGTAATAAAAATCTGTATATTTATCCCTGTCCTATTATGATATATTTTTCCTGTAGTGCCTAATAATATACTACTCAGCATCATTTGGAAGTGTAAGAGGGCATTCACAGTGATTGCTTTTGTTATTAGAAGTATGTAGATAAGAAATGAATGCAGAAATTGTCATTGGAAATGCAGTAGAACTGATGCAAGAAGTCAGTGGAGAAGAGATTCCTGCATTTACCCAGATACCATTGGAAGAATAGTGAATGCTAAGAAAGACTAGTATTGCATCAGCAGGAAGAGATAAATGATTGGATAATAACCAACCTTAGATTAATTTAGGAAAGGGGAGAGAAGAGAGTTTAAAATAATAAATGTCTCAGAGTTAACAAAAGTGTTAGACGTTAATCAGGAGAAACAAAAGAGGTGAAAAATTTACTGTTTGGGTAGGGCCATTGACCACTTCAGAGAGAGATTCAAGATTAAAAGCAAGTCTAATTATAGAAAGTTAAGATAAAAAAAATAGAAAAGTAATATCCAGGGTGTTTTGTAGATAATTAAAATGTATTTTGGTAAATCCTATGTTCTACTTGGTTGCCCCTAATTTACAATAGGAGGGCTTATAGAAATTTCTTTTCCTTATCTCCTTCCTCCATAACCACAGGCAAGGCTTGACATCACTCTAAACTGTTTTTCAAAATAAAAATATTCTCGTGAGGACAATTAATGACTTCAGAGAAGATATTTTTTTTTGCTGCAGGAAAAAGTTGAGCACATTACTAGTTGTGTGATTCAGCATCAGTCACAGCTGGTGTTAAGAATTAAGAATACATAGACTTTGCTTGACATGTCTTTTTCTTGAAGCTGGTAAAATAAGAGGCGCTTTAGCCATAGATAGATAAATCATAATAATAATAAATATTAAACTCAATATTAATCCAAACATACAGAACTTATCTATTGTACTTTGAGAAATAGGTTAAACACATATAGTGGAAGAGAATGACTGTGATAGAATTGACTGGCAGTGATAAAGTCTCTTTCTACTATTTCAGTTGGTATAGTATGGATGGGGTAGGGTAGGTGGCACAAATAATTCTTACAGAATGGAGAGGATTTTAATTCAAGCTAGGCTTACCTGAAATATTCTTAAATGTTGTGAGTTGGACCAATTGTATGAATTTGCAAATGATATTGCCTTGCAACATGGCCATATTATTTTCAGTTTTTTCCCTCTTCCTCTAAATACAAACATTGCCAGTTTGATTGCTTAGCAGTTCTGTCAGATTTGAACTTTAAAACCACAGTAACAATGTCAGAATGTATTATAATTCCAACAGGCACTTCTGAAGAGATAAAAATAAAGGACAATTGCCTCATTTGGGCTGTTGATTAAAAGAAGGAATTACCAGCTATTTTATTCAAATATTTGTGAGGTTGCTTACCTTCCACCAAAGGGCCAAACATCTTAAAGTGGAATTTCACAAATACTCAACAGACTTTATGATAGGACCAAAATTCTTTATCAAATCATAACATTCTGCCTGTTTGCCAAAGTGTTTACCTGTTGCTTCATTTGTTTCCCTCATGATTTCAAAGAAAAGCAATAGGGTTGGTCAACCCAAAATGGAGTGCACTGTTGAGTCAGTCATTCAGATAAGGCCATAAAGATGTTTTAAGCACTAAATTCCTATCTATATTATTTTATAGATTTTTCTCTAATATAAGCTTTGCATCTCTGTAATTTCAATTTTCTTGCTTTATCCTAATAGGTAACCTCAGTTGCAGGTATCAATGTATATGGCAATGCATCCACAGTCCAAATAGGTAATATTTCAGGATATATAGATACCCCAGATCCACCAACAATTATCAGCTATTTACCAGGACTTCTGTATAAATTTAGCTGTAGCTATCCTTTGGAATACCTAGTCAACAATACACAACTTGCTTCGTAAGTATGAATATTAGATTGATATTTAAAGAAATGACTACTGTTTTGTAAATCAAAAGTTACTATGATTGCTCAATTTTTATTATGAAACCGCTCAGATTTTAGAGAAGTGGAATTGGTTGTATTCTATAAGCATATTACATTCCTAGCACAAGACAAATGTTAGCCCTTTCCCTTTGCATACATAAAATTGTCATCACTCATGAGAATTTAGAGAAGGGAAAAAAGAAAGAAGACATGGAGAAAAACAGTATTAAAAGAACGTGATTCCCAGGATTTAGTTTACCATTTGATTTGAACTACGTCTGTTGTTTTACAATAAAATTTGCTTCTAAAATATTTATTAACCAGAAAGCAGATATTTAGCTGCTTCGCTGCACATAACTGAACAAAACAGTTGTTGAACTGATTTACTTTAGATATGATTAATTTTTACACAACAAAATTTTAATACACAGCTCAGAAATAAATGCTATCCTATAAATTACTGGATGACTATTTTGTCTTCATTTCCTAATTATTTGCTTCATGCATTCATTGTTCCTTCTGTGAGGAAGATGAGCAGTTGCGAAATTTGATAAATAAATAAAAATTAGCTTATATGCCTTATTTTAATATGAAAAAGCATTGAATGTGTGTGACATATTAAATAGCCTTGCTTTCTAATCTATTCATAGGTCATCAGCTGCAATTTCTGTAAGAGAGAACAATGGTACATTTATAAGCACTTTGAATCTGCTCCTTTACAATGTAAGTAGAGATAAATGTTCTAAACAAATTTGTTCTGTTATACAAATGTTCTAGACATCTTTTTGCTGTTTATTTTAAAAAAAATTAAAGTCCTTAAACTTGCATGAAACTTCTTTCATCAGCGATAAAGGGAAATGTATCCGGTTTAATGAAACTTTCTGAAAGTCTTTAACATCCAAAAGCCATTAACAAGCAATTTCCTAAGGTAGTTAAGAGAGGAAATATGAAAACCCAGTGTACATTTGAAGATGCCAAACCTTGATTTAGACAAGATGACTTTTTCTCAGTTTGCTCAGCTCTAAAACCTGCAAGAGAACACTGTCTGGTGATGTCCTCATGGGAAACCTCGATGTGCGGCTGTTCTGGGCAATCCTGGCTCCTTTCTTGCTCTAGAGCAGTGGTTCTCAACCTGTGGGTCGGGACCCCATTTGGGGTTGATCGACCATTTCATGGGGGTCGCCAAGCAAGGCTGTCCGCCATTTTTTTTGTCCGCCATTTTTTTTGTCCGCCATTTTTTTCCCCTTTTCCGGCGGGTGCCTTACCTCCCTTGGGTTGGGCCAGCTGGTGGTCGGCCTGCTCCGTCTCTGCCACTTGCCAGCTACGCCTCGGCCGGCGCAGGGGGTGGAACCACGCATGTGCGGCGCTCCCGGACAGGGAAAGTCCTTGACGTACGACCGGTTGGGTAGTCCTCGACTTACGACCGGTTTAGTCCTCGACTTACGACCGGTTTAATCCTCGACTTACGACCGGTTGGGGGTCACGGCATTAAAAAGGTTGAGAACCACTGCTCTAGAGAAGCTTCCTAGGAGCTGACTCCTCTTTCTGTTGTGACTCTTGGCTCTGGATTCCACAGAGAGTAGGTGTTCATCCTCTTTTTCCAAAGTAAAACTGGCTGAACCACCTTTAACCTTTTTTTCCACACAATTAGTTTCTAGCATTTAATCATTCTTTTTGGCTCTTTTAAATGAAACTAACCTTTAAAGGTACAGTAGCTAGAATTTCACTTTGATCAAATTAGAATAAAATGAAACTCACTAACTACCATGATTTGGAAATGAAACTTGATAAAATTGTTTCTGTCTCTTTGATAGCTGTGTCACACTGCTCATATTCAGTTTATAACCAATGAATATCCCATGATCTTTTGCACAAGTACTGCTACCAACCAAGGTGTTATCCTATACTGGAACATCTGAGTTTTATCTGATAAGTGACCAATTTTGCACCTCTCTGTTAAATTTTGTTCTGTTTAGAATATCTCAAACATATCTCAAGCAAGATTATTTTGAGTTTTATTTCTGTCATCTTGTATATTAGCTATGCCATCAAATTTTGAAAGATTGATAAACATTTTCTCCATAACTTTATCCAAGTCATTAATAATTTTTTGGACCAGTAAAGAGTCTAGGATTGTACTTTCTGGCATTCAGCTTGATCCAATTTGATATAAAAACCTTTGATTGTATTTTCAAACCAAGTATGCATCCAAAATCATGCTATCCAATTTCCTTTTTTTCAGAAGGAAATTTTGGGCTATGAATTCTTGACCTAAATCTTTTGTCAGTGTATAAACAAAATGATTATTATTATTGGTGTTAATTATAATTATAATATGGAACCATAGTATTGTGTCTCTTACGTTTTGTTCAAATTTTAACTTAAAAGAAACAAGATGACAAAACAGTGACATGGATAGAATGAAACATATTGAACATATAGGTAAGGATTATAATCTGGATAATGATGGTGATAATGATAAACAACAGTAATAATAATTCCAATTTTGTTTTCAGTTTACAATGGAATTCTGATTAATCTGCACTAAGACTGGACCATCTGCACTGGGCAACAGTAGTTCAACTGATTCAGTTATTCAGCCTGGGTGGAAGTTCCACAAGGTTTTCAGAAGCTGCTTCACAAATCACATTTCCATTGTAAAAGAAGGCACTTTCCCTGTTATCATAACCATGCTTAGACTAATGACCTGATTAAAAAAATATATAGTCATAAGTAATGATACAGCAAATATAATTACAGTTTTTTAAACTTGGGGAAGCAACTTGTGTCATTTCAGAACTTTAACTCTCAATAGTGAGGGTATTCCCAAAAAACATCTACCCCTAATATAAATCAATGTTAATTCTATTCTATTGAGACAGCTAATATTTTACATTGTTCTTGATGGCAGATAATGCTTTCTATTTTTAGCATGATAATTAAATTTGAATATATGTAATTGAAAAAAATTGTATTGAATAAATAGGGTCATTGAGTGGGAAATGTAAAGAATTTAACTGATTTTTATTTATAAGGCCAATGCTAATCCTCCAAATCTTATTTTGTGTTGATTAGAATTTTTCTTTATTCATTCAAATATATAATTTTTAAAAAAATCATCTTTCTATCTCTCAGCTGGTAATTTACTAAATTACAATTACATTTTCAAGATTATTATTCAGCTCATCATGGACCTAGAATATAATTCATGCAGTTGATTTAAAAGTCTGTTCTTTAGATTTGGAGTGTAATGAATGAGGTATAAGTATGATAGAGAATAATAGTAACTGTAGTTAAACAAATGTCTTGTTTTGCTTTCTAGTGATATGCAGTTCTACAGACTAGATTAAAATCTGTTGTATTAAAACTATTACTTCCACTCTTAAAATAATGTATGTTACACAATCAGAGAGAAAGGAGCAAATTTCTTAAAATTTTGAGAAGAAGGAATATTATATTGTCCTGAAAAAATTGAAATAAATTAGTTTCATTAAAGCTCATGATAACCTGCTCTTAGGACTAGTCATAGCCAGTACTTTTTGCCAATTTGTATTCTGATTTTCGGTTTTTATGCTCAAAATGCTATTGCAGTAAGTTTTATACACTGATCTTGTAAATGAGAACCAGTTTCGTATAGTAGTTAAATGCTATTCTAGAAATCAGGCACCTGTAAGTCTTAGTCTCACCATAGGCATGAAAACTGCCTGGGTAACTTTGGATTGATTACTCTTTCTCAATCCAACCCAACTCACAAGAGTTTTTGTTGTGGAGAAAATAGGAGGAGAAAACAGTATTATGTATATCACTACCTTGAGTTATTTATAAAAGTAAAAAAAGTAGGATAAATCTAATATATAAATAAAATAAATAAAATCATATGGACAAGGCAAGTGTACCTTCCTCCATAGCAGATTACTCCCCTTCAGTAATGTTTAACTAGCTTTGCTTCTTGTGATAAAACATTTTGGAAGCTTTATTGGTGAATAGCTTTCTGATGCAAAGAGGTGTACAAATTATTCATCTTGGATCCCCCCCCACTCCTTGTAGAGCAGATGAGCTGCTAACCTCTAAGATGGTAACATCTGTTAGATATTGTTCTAACTATAATCAGTTTTTTCCTTAAAAACAAAGAACTTAACAAAATTGTTTTACAGCATGTAATTGGTGAGTACCATATATCAGTTTATGTTTCCAGCTGACTCATACCCCAAAACATTAGAAAACCATGTTTTTTCAGCTGGATAACTCAAGAATTAACACAGTCACTTACTTCCGGGTATGAAAAGACCAATAGCACTGTTAAGCCATGTACACTACTTTAAAAATATAAAGGCTATGTTCATTCTGAATGGCACATTTCTGTTTATAGTTTAGGCATGATATCAAAGAATTAGGAAATGGGTTACATAGGTGTAGGGGATTGCTATTCAGAATTTGTATAATTTCTTTTGGATTTTTTTTATAATCCAGCTTCATTTATTTATATATTGGGTTACATTCTCTCATAGTCTAGCATGAGAAAAACATAAAAGAACAGAGGCTCTTTTGTTTTAAACATAATGAATTTAAAGCTTCAAAATAAATTAACCTTTATTTTGTCAAAAAGGGGTATCAAATTTTACAAAAATGTGTATATGCATTTTGAACCTTTAAAATTAGATAGTGCTAATAAAGGGCTTGTAACATTATTCTGAGGTAAAAAAAATTGAAAGTGGTCCATATGGTAGGAAAGAGGTGTGCCAAATTTTAAACAGATTTTAAATAAAATGAAAGGATGTTGATAAGAAATTAGTCTGCCCATTCATGAGTGCTTTGGAAATAATGGTTATAGGATTGCAGCAGAAATGCTAGCCCAGATAAGCCCATTATGGAACCATTTAGTGCTAGAAATTTGGGTGACAAGAAACTCTTTGTTAAGGAAACAGTAAAATAAAGGTCTCTGTTCACTTGTCAGATTTCTCCACTCCCAAAGTCGTAGTGAATGGGAGAAGGAGGGTTACTAATAGCTGTCTTATTGCAAGGCATTGTTTGCTGACTCCAATATCCATTCTCTACTCATTTGCTTTCTGCAGCAAGTCTTTTATAGAAATCACAAAAGTTATTCCCTTTTGAGCACAATCCCCTGTGTTGTCATCTTTTTGATGTTCCTGATAAATAGATTGTGATATGCTCTTCGGAAGGACACATACTGGAACAGAGTAGATTCATACCAATTTGCCCTGGTGGTGTTTGTGTAATTATAATGTAGCTCCTTAAGCAATAATCTATGTGAGGCACTCTGAAAAAGAATGTGTAGCACTTTGGGGCACTCTTCTATCCTCAACTTTCACATATTGGAATGAAATGTTTATAAGGAAAGTAAAGATCATTATATTGCATTATACAGTGCATTGCACTGCAAAATCGTGGTTATAGTTTCTTGTAAATTTTCCTTTTTCCACATTGTAAGGTTAGAAGTGAAGATCCATATTTGGTAGAATAGCTTCTCTTTCTTTTAAAAGAAATAAATGCTGATAGTACGTTAAATGTACCTGAAATTTGTCAAAGCTAATACTTGACATTCAATTTGAGAATTATATTTGCAAAACAAAATTGACATTCTGCTTAAGTAGAGGGTTGCAGCATTGGATTAATTCCTTGTGTGGTGTTGGTGCTCCTAATGAATTCATACATATGTATAACTCTACTATTTGATTTATTAGGATTACTTGGTGAACAAGGGATACTTTTGAGAAATGGTTGTGTTAGGGTCAAGATATTACTCTATGAGGAGCATAATTAATTAAGCATGAATATGAAATATACTAATTTCCATATATTAAAATGTAATATACTGTAGTGCTGTGCTGTGTTTGCTTAATGAATTAAGGTTTACTGTAATTATCCACTACTGCCTCTGAGTGACTTAAATACTACTAAGCAAGCGTGCATTCTGCGATTAATAAAACAAAAAGCTATTGGCATATTCCCTTCATTATCCCTACTTTTTTTTGACAACAGTATCACTTAATAAATGCAAATACTACNAATATACTGTAGTGCTGTGCTGTGTTTGCTTAATGAATTAAGGTTTACTGTAATTATCCACTACTGCCTCTGAGTGACTTAAATACTACTAAGCAAGCGTGCATTCTGCGATTAATAAAACAAAAAGCTATTGGCATATTCCCTTCATTATCCCTACTTTTTTTTGACAACAGTATCACTTAATAAATGCAAATACTACTGTAAATGTACTTTGACATTTCCAGACATAACAATTTAATAAAAAATATAAAAGGGAACATAGGAAATAAAACAGATTTGGAAGAAGCATCATTACAAGGAGATAATAATAATGCCCCCGGAGTCAAAAAGAACTGACAGTCAACAATTTGAATTCATGCCAGAATTCAGAAGAACAAGCTGAAGAACAAGGCACATAACTTAAAATATAATTTGATCTATATCTTTTATATCAATGTCATAAAAATGTGGCTTAGTAAAATGATAGGTAATTAAATCCAAGTGATAATTTAAGTGCTCTATAGGCTGCTACGCTTCTCAGGTACATACATTTCTTTTTATCAGCACAGCATTCATATATAACCTTGTAATTTTGCAGTTGTAAAGTTACCTGGTTTTGATGCTTGATGAAGCTAGAAGGGATTTCATTCAAAGCAGGAACTCCAGATTTTTAACAGATGTGTTTTCACCATTTAATTGGATATTAAAACTTGCAACCTACTGATTTTTTAGGCATTTATAGGCATTTTTATTTTTATGAATTTTAAACTAATTAAACTAAAACATACCCTCGTGCAATAGAATTCATGAAATGGTAAAACTGTAAAGTTAATCATTGCAATAATAACTAACAAGGAAGAAAAGAAAAACTGATGACCCTCTGGTAAATTATGCTGTAACCATCTATTTTTTTTTATCATATTCCTCTTCTTTTATCCCTTTGCTGGGAGAAAACTCTGTGACAACTATCAGTTTTCAGCAATCCATTATGGCAAGCCAGGCAGCAGGAGCAAATCCAAGCCCTAACCCTAAAAATCCACTGTTTTTAATTTTGATAGAGACGTAATATTCAGAATATTGTCAAAAATGTCTCTGTAACAAGTAATGGTCAGACCAAAGATATATTAGTAATCTTACTAATTTCACTCACAATAGACAGATTTGATGTTATTTTTATCTGTGATGTTGCTATAATATAAGTATTTCATGGGAAATGTGTCAAAATTATATCTGTCTCCCAGTATTTTTCATATATAGTATATCTTGACATACGTATTCAGTGATCCCACTGAAACACTATCCAATACAGGGTACATTGTACTTAGGGTTTAAGTGGGGTCAGATATAACTCTTAAATTGAGGCACAATAATTTTGAAATTCATTATTCCAGCTAATAACTAAAGCTAGTATCTAGAAGGATAAATACAACTTTATGAAAGAATTTTAATGTATGTAATAAAAGCATCCTTGCAAAAGAAATTAATTCAGAGTCCTGTACATTTGTTTAAAATTCCATGATGGGATAAATATGAGAAGACCTTTCAAACTGTGAATCAAAGTAATCAATTTAAGTATCTGTTCATATATTCAAAGGATCCTAGAGAGACTATCTAACTAAGCAATCTTTAATTTGAATCAAAATGGGGTAATTTCAAATCTATTAGTTAAGGACTCCTACAAATTATTACACCAAAATAAAGGTCATAGAGATGTTTTGCAAAATTTGGATAGCTCGATATAATAGAACAAATATTTATCAAGTTGCAATTTTATGCACACTTATCTGGAAATATCCTAGTAAATTCAATATGCCTTTGTTTTGTTTAAGGTCAAGTATAAAGCTGCATTTTAAGTGTAATTTATTTGCTTATTTATTTTTTAAAAAATGAGATGCTACCCAATCTTATTTCAAATTTCAATCCAACATCTAGAATTTAATTTATCTTCTAGTATAACATTTCAAATGATCAAAACCAAGTATTAAATATGTAGCTAATAAGATGTAAAAATCTAAAATTGTTTTGTCATGAATGCCAATGAGTTTAGTACAATAATTTCAACATAAATTGGTTTGTATATTAGCAAAAGTAGGGATTATAAAACTGTTCCTACTGTCTCAATATCTTTTTGGTATTAAGGAGAACTCTAGATAATGTTTTTTTTAAAAAAACATTGCTAAATTGAAGAGACAGATTATTTGTATGTTAATGCATTTTATAGTTTGATATATAAATTCAATGTGACACTTTTTAACCATTCACTTATCTTGGTTAATATTTGATTTAGTTCATTTACATATTGTCTGGTACCATTTGTACTTGCCACAAAATTTTCTGAAGATCTTATCTCTAAAAATCCTGACATATGCTCCCTATAAACTACAACATTAAGTGCATTCATGCAAGTGCATTTGGTCATATTGAATTATGTCAGTGCACTGTTCCAGTTTTATGTGGAGCCCAATACACAATGTAAATCAGTGAAAGCCAAAAGCTATTTGTTTGCACAAGTTCCATTTATTTTAAATGATTGCAACAAATGAGAAAAATCATCATGGATTTCTGTTTTATGTGAGGCCCAGATTAAATTTTTATTGCAAACATGGACACATGAACCTGGGCTACAACTTTTCCTCTGAAAAATACCTACAGCAACTACTGTTTTAAGAAAGATGTAGAAAATCAGTCTAGTCTTCTCTTAGTATTTTTCTCAATAGTCCCTTTACAGTCATTTGGTTAGTGATTATGTTTGCTTTTAAGTGGATAAAAAGGTACTGGGGGAGCAATTTTGAGGGAAACTGTATAAACAAATTATAAATTACACTTTGTTCAATGCTATTTCCCTTTCCTAGGAGGAGATAAATTCCTAGGGTTTCCACTGATATTTAAAAGTAGTGTGCACTAAAAGTTCCTTGCCTTGCAGAGAACTATGAATTATCTTTTTTCCTTTCTATTAGAGTTGCTATGCTCCAAGCAGACTACATTTTACATTTCTGCAATTTCATTGTGACTTCTGTGTTATGACGTTGCTACAATATTTGCATTTACTATTTTCTTGTAGGACTCTACCTACAGCCAACAGCTGATTATACCTAATACAGGACTACCTTTGAAAACAAAAGTTTTTGCAGCTGTAAGAGCAACAAACCTAGATGGAAGGTACTGCCAATTATAAGGATCAGTTGGTTTTGCATTTGATACTCCTAACACATCTCCGTCCAAGCTCCTTGTGCTATAATGACTTGTGAACTTATGACGTTCACACTGGTTGAGTTCACAAATTGTGCCTGACCAGCCTGATTATTGGCTAACTTGTTTTCTAAGTTCATCCAGCATTGCTGTTACTGAACCAAATGTTTTATTTTATTTTATTTTATTTACCATATTTGTTGTACCTTGCTTTTATTATTGGTCCTGGATTGAATTAAATAAATAGTTAGATGGGCTAGGTTCATCCAACATGCTAGGCTACAAAACCCAACTGAACAAAAGACAACTCCCATGAACTCTCCAAAACAAGCAACCAAAAAAACCTAACCTTTAGTTGAATACTGTTTGAATAAAAGCAGATCACTGGTTTAGCTCGTCCAGTATCACTAACTCTAACTTATCATGGATAACATATCAGGATATTGGGCAAAAAATATTTTTCCATTATATGCTATCCAATTCTTTAAATAAGAATTGATAGCTTTAATTACTGCAAATGTATAAAGAACTTGAGCACATAGTTTAGGCATATGACATATGATATTCAGAACTGAGCTTTTCTTTCAGCTTGTCAAAAATCTGTACTCAGTCTCACACTTTAATTGGTTCATAGTTTACATTATTTTAAAGTTGTGGATATTGAATATTGGATGGGCTCACATATTAATATAAGCTACAAACTATGGTTTGCCGATTACAGTGGCTAGTCAATTCACATCATATCAAATTCAGACCCATGTTATAACTAGAGTAGTGGCCAAAATTGTGGAAATCTTTTGGGAAAAGTGTATTTTTGAGGTTTGATGGCTAATAACACCACTTTTTTGGGGGAGTAGTACCATAAAATTATATATCAATGGAAATATAATTTAATCAAGAATGTAATGCAACAAAGTTTGTTCAATTATCTGTACTGTATTCTATGAAAAGTTATAGCCAAATAACCAGAAAAAGGAAGCAAAATTTGCTTAGGTTGATATCAGGTAACTTTCCTTCATCTGATTGTAGCCAATAAGCATGAGTGTTTAGAGAGCCAATCAGGTGTCATCTTGTTTTGACAATGAGCCAATCAGATCACAGTAAAATTCAGTATTGATGTCATCTGTTGAAGCTGAGAGGAGGACATTTGTCAGGTGTTATGTGATCGCTCTCAAGTTGGTTGGGGTTTTTTTGTGTTCTTTCATTTAGTGAGCTTGTAAAATGTAATAAAATTAAAGTAATGATGCAAAGAGTTGACTGGTTGCCCAGAAAGCGATGTAAAATAGTGTTATTAAGTGAACAAGGCTACAGTTATAAATAAATTAGAAGAAAAATTGGTGGAAACTTAACCAAAGGTGGCATTTCTACTGTACACTTTTCCCAAAAGGTTTTCACAATTTTGGCCACTACTGTAAGTAGGATTTATGAATCCACACAATCTGCAGGTGTTCATTCAGTTATTTTCTTCTATATTCAAACACAGAATCTACCTCAATTTTTAGGGGATAAAAATACACATTGTATGGCTAAAATGTAGAATTGTGTGGTGCACATATCTATTAATCTTTCAGCAGTTAGAAGTCTCCTATCTTAGTAGTAGGTAGTAATTTCTAGCATAATACTGGTATTTGATACCTGCCATTTCTAGGATGACTTATTTTTTTTTTTAAAAAAAAACTTGTTCAGAAGGCAGCCAATTCACTTAAAACACATAACAGAATAACAGAGTTGGAAAGGACCTTAGAGATCTTCCAGTCCAACCCCCTGCTCAAGTAGGAAGCCTATACCATTTTAGACAAATGGTTCTTAAAAACCTACAGTGATGGAGCACCCACAACTTCTGGAGGCAAGCTGTTCCATGATTAATTGTTCTCACTGTCAGGAATTTTCTCCTTTCTAGATTGCTTCTCTCCTTAATTAGTTTCCATCCATTGCTTCTTGTCCTGTCTTCAGTTGCTTTGGAAAACAGCTTGATCCCTTCTTCTTTGTGACAGCTCATTAGATATTTGAACATGAATACTTAACATGATTACTAATTTTTACAATACATAGAACCATAAGCTAACCAAACAAACAATAAATCAAAATAAAAAAACCCCTACCCAAGTTAACATGTTGTGCAAATCCATTTACCCAAAAGGTTTACCCAAAAAAGTTACAAATGTACAGTTACTAAAACACAGTATATACATGAAAGAGTTTAATGAATTAGAAATAGTGTTTTAATTGTTAATTCTTTTTCTTTGGCAGATGGAATGTTTTGATGGATTATTGCTACACTACTCCATCTGGAAATCCAAATGACAATTTGCGATATGATCTCTTCTTTAGGTAGACATTTTTAAACAGCATGTTTATATTTTACATGGTTGTGATGGATTACACAAAATATATGGATTGTTTTAAAAGTAAACTCAAAAGTTTTAACTGCTTAAATAAAATATTAATTCCATTTAATAATTATTTACAGCATTAAAATGTCAGTTAATGTAACAAGTAATGCATACAGAGGAACTGAATCTTTGGAATCAGTGCAGAAATATGCATGTAAATAATGGCTATCTGCTAAGTCTAACCTATTCTATTTGCCTTCATCAATAAATATATACTAAGCAAATATTCTCAATTGATGGATTCCAATTTGCATTGAATTCAAAGTAAAAATGTATGGAGAATAATATTATAGGTGGATACAAGTCACACTGAATATATATTTTTTCTAGTACTGGAGGGAGTGTATATGTCAATTTCATTTATGTTGGAACATAAGCAAGAATGTACTCAAATCTGTTTACAATCCCCTTATAGCTGTTAGGCCATTATTTGTACAAAGAGAATACTAGGCTATATGGCTTTGGTCTGTTTTAAGATAGTCTTACTATAGGCTTTAGTACTATTTATACATATGTTAAATGCTTAGCATTAAATAGAATAGAATAGAATAGAATAGAATAGAATAGAATAGAATAGAATAGAATAGAGCTGGAAGGAACCTTGGAGGTCTTCTAGTCCAGCCCCCACTCAAGCAGGAGAACCTATACAATCTCAGACAAGTGACTGTCCAGTCTCTTCTTAAAAACCTCCAGTGATGGAGCACCCACAATTTCTGAAGGCAAGCTGTTCCCCTGATTAATTGTCCTCACTGTTAGGAACTTTCTCCTTAATTACAGGTTGCTTCTTTCTCTGATCAGTTTCCAACTATTGTTTCTTGTCCTGCCCTTTGGTGCTTTGTGACCACCTCTCAAATACTGGAATATTGCTATCATGTCACCCCTATTTCTTCTTTTCTTTAGACTAGCCAAACCCAAGTCCTGCAGCCTTTCTTCATATATTTTAGTCTCCAGGCCTTGGATCATCTTAGTTGCTCTTCTCTGAACTTTTCCCAAGATCTCAACATCTTTTTTGTAGTATGGTGACCAAAATTGGTTGCAGTATTCCAGGTGTGGTCTCACTAGGGTTTTATAAAACGGTACTAATACTCTGTCCATGATAAAACTCATTTGAATGCTTAACACCATACAGTGAAGGAAAAAGAAAGGAATGAAGAAAGACTTTCTGCAGTAACTATTCTTGGAACTTTATTTGTTTCATTTTGCATTTTAAAATGGTATTTAAGACTCATATTAATACAGTCTGCATGCATGATTACCACTATTCTTTCCAACAGTTCAGCACAGATTGATGTGGTTTATTATAATTATTCTTGCACATTACTGAATGTACATGTTCAATCAAAAACAAACATATGTGTGGCATGCAGATAAAATTTATATATGAAAATAAATAGTGCTATTTTTGCTTCAGAGTTAAGTGGACAGTTGAATAGGCATTGTGATAAGCACACAGTTTCCTTACAAACCCAACATTCTATCTACTGGTCTGTTCTGATTTGTCAGTAAATCTGGTCATATTTTTGACATATATTACTAGAGCTGAAACATATATTACTAGAGCTGACATATATTACTAGAGCTGTTCTTATGTTCAATAAGAATTTGTCTATATCATGGAAATATTTATGGATAACAAGAATTACCAAACAGCTATGAGAAATTGAGCAACTGTGTTTCATAAATTGCTGAATCTAGTTTTCTTGCTTTCTGAAAAGTCAACAGTTTTCCAATTTTTTAAAAAAACAATCATCATAAAGATGTAAAGAAATCTTATATACAGTAGGTATTGGAATACTACATTGAAAATTCATGTGTGATTCTGACACAATTTTCCTGATAAAAAGGAATGTAAGAATTTTGGGACAAACATTCAAAACATGTAGTTTTGAATGCAAGTTTTAAGTGGAAATTTTGATTGTAAGATGTAGGGAAATGTAAAAAATGTAGTGTATTCTTATTTACTGTATGTGTAAGTCCTGTAACTATGAATTATGTCAATTCATATTTAAATGTGAAGCAAATTAATTTTGTTCATATTCTGAGTTTATATTTGGCCTAAGGATGAGTTGCTGTAGTGAGAGAACTAGTCTCATATGGCACATTTATATCTGCAATATCTTTGACGTTAAACCTTTGAAATAGTCAACAAGGCAATACAAATAGGGTATGTTCAAAAGAAAGGTTATTCATTTATTTAAATGTGTAATATACTGTATAATTTGTCATGGAAATTGGTTTTCCTTATGTGAAAACTCTAGGTAATATCCAGTGCAGGTTTTTCTCAGAGGCAGATGTTCTTGCATCTTGCTGTATCTTGTATCCTCAGATGGTGTATAGAAAGAAATGCCAACAATTTCTAAAATATGGTATTGTTAATGAAATGCTATTCTTTTTTAAAGGTATTTCTCAAGCAGTGAAAGTTACTCATTTCATTTATTTCCTTTTCAGTTGTGACAAAGACCCTCAGACAACTATAATTGAAAATGGGAAGAGTCAGATGGGCCGATTTTCTTTTGAGGTGTTCCGCTTTGTGAAACATAAGAACCAGAAAATGTCTGCGGTTTTTCTACACTGCGTGACAAAGTTGTGCAGAGCGGATGACTGCCCCTTTCTTGTTCCAGTATGTTTCAGAGAGTTTGGGTAGTGCTGCAGCTTGAAGGTTTAACATTAGGGGATGCTTTTAAAAAGTAGTTGACTTAGTGTGTAATAAAATTCATGCCCTGAATGATAGATGAGTCTTCAATGTGGTGGTTACACTAAGATGAAATAATCAAACTGAATTCTGTTAGCTTTGGTGAACCTTGTTGTTCGTAGCTGATTCCTTCCACTTTCAGATACATTATTCATTTAACAGACAGGTAGGGCTTGGGAAATTATTAATTATAAACTATCAAAGAGTGATGTGAAAGTCAATATGTAATATGATTACCTAAAATTGAGATTCATCTTTCAATAAGCTTATGATGAGCAAAACTGAATCTAAAATAAAAACATTAATGTGAGGAGAGGCTTTATACAAATTCCTGAAGTGCTGGAAAATTAAGTATAATCAGTCACATCCAGAGACCACTGAGCAATGTTCAGAATACAAGGAGTGTTTGAGTCGCCTAAAGTAGGATGGGAAAATGGTTTTCACTTACTCTTCTTTCCTCTTGTGCTCTAAGAAATATATATTCATTTAGAAAGTATGCAACATCCTTCCTAATATTATTTTCTCCACTTTTTCCCCAGACTGAAGCTATTCTGTTTAAATTAAATTGTTCTATTTATATGTTGATTGAATGTCTTCATAGTGAATCAAATAACAAACATGCTGTTGATAAAATAGTGTTTCAATTTGGATTCAGTATTGTAGTTTTTGAAATATTTTACCCATATCTTTGCATAAAAGATATTCATATTAAAACTTTTAGCTACTCTTTTGCACCTAGCTTAGATTTATTTATCTAAAGGTGCTGTTACTTAAAATGATCATAGGACTGCCTGGAGGGCAAAAAATCAAGAATTTCCTTTCACAGAGCCAGATCTTCCTTTTCCCTTTCTTATGCTTAATTGCTGGAGTCTGTTGGAACCTCATCCCTCTCTGTTTTATATCTTTTCCTCAGTAATCCAGGTAATTAACAACTGTTATAATAGGGTATATTGCATTTTTTATTACAGAGATTCCATGTTGTGCCAATATGTTATCTCAACCTTTTGATTTTACTTTTGCATTGTATATTTTCAAATGTTCATCACTGTCCAATTATTTTTTTTATTTTGTAAGTATTCCAACTGAGAAAAATTATTGTTTGAATGACACATTCCATAGCTAGCAAATATTTCTCTAATCTTTTAAGTTTTCATTGTTTCCTTCCATGTTCTGCTGAAGTGCTGACCAACTCTTCAAAATAGATTTTCTGAATATGTAGAATAATGTAAGTTATAAAGAGGGTAATTGTGTTCTGAAAGGTTTGGTAACAGCTCAGCAAAGCCTGGGACATACAGAGGAGAACATTCAAGTGTAAGATTATGGAAATAATTTCCTACTTATGTTTTATGGGAGTATCTCTGGATGGAGACTCTTCAGTAAAGAATTAGTGAAAGAAGCATTTGGTAGCCTGAATTTAATCTGCTATTCACCAACCAAATGAGGAGTAATTTGAAAAACTCCTAGATGAGATTCCACAAGGACAATAAGGGACGACAATGCAATATATAACTATTATACAATAAAATAAGTTCAGAATATGTTAAGAAATAACCAAGAATAAACTACTGTATATTCAGCAGTTTTCAAATGTTTTGTTGCAAGGAAGATTCTTTTAAGCAAGAGGGTTTTGCTTTTAGTTTCTATGCAAAGTTAAAATGGAACACCAGAGAAAAACATTATTTCTACCTGCTCTGAATCATAATTACTTTGATTGAAACTTCTAGACCTGCAGTAATAGAAAAAAAAGAGATGTGGTGAAGCGAACCACTTGGATCTCTCAGAGCATTTCTGGAAGTGCAGTAATATCTGCTGGCCCCATAATTACGAGAACTGGTAAGGACAACCATCCTACGTGATTTCTAAAATATAATGTGGATAATTTCCTGTTCAAGAATAGACTCTACACTTGTATTTGATTGTTTAATTCTCATATGACTACTATGTCTATGTAAGGCAGTTTTGACTGACATGCTGCTCATGAAGGAGAAGATTGAAGTGTTTCTCTGGAACAAGTTTATGTAAACTTGTTTGACAATTGTCATAATTAGAAAAGGGTTTTGCAGGACTCAAGCATGACTTGAGTTGAAGCCTCTAAAACTACTAGAGGAACAAGAGATGTAAAGCAATATGGGTGGCTTTGCTTTTAGAAGCAAGGACTTCATTTTGCGTTGAATAATAGATTTAAATTGTGCAACTTCATAGATTCATCGGTTTGAGAGTATGAGTTCTCTGTAAATTGGATGTTCTCAACTTGGGACTGCCTGCATAGATCTCATAGATTCAGAAAACAGATTATGCAGAGATCAGAATCCTGCAGAGAACCTGCATAAATATAGCTGGATCTTCCTTTCAGTGACTCATCATCCCTAAAGTCATCAACATATGAATTATGTAGGTGCAATAAAGCAACTAAAAAGCCCACATTTTTATTTTCCTATTTCATTTCAGTGTATTTTACAGTGTGCTGTACTTTGAATGTTATAATAGTACAATGGCTATAACTTTTACCTTATAGATAGAGTTTTCTGTTTTGAAACCTGATATAAATTTTTGTTTTGATGAATGTCTTCTTAATTGTGAATTTAGACTTGGGGGTCTTAGATCAGTTATTCCTGTTTAAAGTATCAACAATTTTGTCTGAACACAAGAAAATGAATACCTTCAAACTAAAATGAATCTACTTTTGTATTTCAAACAGAGGAGATCCCAACCAACAATTCACAGCTTGGTAAGTTATAGCAATAGCAATAAATTTTCCCTAATTTTAAAAGAAATATTTGAATGTTATCCTAATTACTAGTCAAATACTTTGTATATAGGCTGATACATTGCAACATTTTCTGCTAATTTAAATGACAGAAAATGTTAAACATCCAATTAAAAGCTTAGTAGATCCCATCTTTTAAAAAGCATATGATATTTAAAAAGCCAGTCATAGTTCTGTTGATATTATTGTGATTAGACATAATATGTCATGAATTCCATGGGAGATGGTGAGAAAAAAAATGCTGTGGGAATGTTGCTGTGACCTAATATTAAGAAAGAAGGCACTGAGCTGAGATCAATAAAGCAGAACTGCTGCTCAACCCAGAATTCTGCTGAAGGCAAGGCTGAATGGGAAATGGTTGGGTACTTTTTCACTGATTTACCGCCAGTATCTTTAAAAAAATCTATTTCACCTAAATCAGTGAAAGAGAATAAAGTCTGCCAATTCCAGAGAGAAAATGAGGTTTATAACTTCTTTGAGAACACACTTTGAGAACTCACTTCCTTTGTTTTATTTTGTTTTATTTTGTTTTAATTTAGTTTTAAATTTATATACTTCCCATTTCACAAATTATGTATTTTATTTTGATTCTGACTCTTTTCACCTGAAATGGGGTTATTTTTGCCCATTGATTCTTTAACTATGAATATTGAGAAGTCAAATAACTTTAGCTGGATTGTTCTCAGAGCTTGTGAAATATTTTAACTCTTTCTTCTCTATTTCTTTCCTTTGTAGGAAGTTCAAATGGATTCTCTTTCCAGCTGAATTCAGTCACCAGTGCATTGATTTCAGGAATAGTAATTCTAGGAATTATCAGCACCATTTCTTGTGTACTGTCCTTCCTCCTTTTCTACAGAAAAGGGCATAGCAGTAACTTTATTTTGAGTGGTCTAAGAAATCCAGTTTTCAACTAGAAGGAACAAATAATTTGAACATTCTCCAATTGCCATAAAATGTATTTGCCTTGAAGTGTCACCAAGGTATCACTTTATTGTTATCAGATTCCAGTTATTCTTTCTAGTAATGTTAGGCTTTTATATAGATAAAAAGTAATAGAATTAACATTGTAGCTGTTTTCTGTCATTGATGTACCATGTATGTGAAAGAATAGGTATTCTGATGTTTTGCCAATGGGATCATTGATAATAGAAACTGAATCATAAAGGTAAAACAAAGCAAAATCCTTGTCTAAATCTATACATCTATATAAACCAGAATGCTATGAAACTTTCATAGTTCAATTATCCTTTTCAGAAAAGATGGTTTCTGTACTTACTTTCTACAAGATTATACACTGTATGTCAAAACTTTCTATTCATATCTCTAGAGGCATATATTTTTGATTTTTATATATTTATAGACATATAATTTTGTGTTGGGCAACACAAAACACTAGAGAACACCCAAAAGAAAAAGTGGTTATGATTATAATAGTTTGGAAAATGAGATTGAATGTTGTAAAGATAATCTTTTGCTTTGTTTCATCATAGCATCTGTTATAGAATAATGAATATTTTGACTGTACCTTGCCTAAACTAAATACTTTATATTGCAAATTCAAAACTCAATAATATAGATGGAAACTCTTCATTGTTTTAGATATGTGAGGGCAGGACAGGGCATGGACATCCCTCTCTTATTCTCTGTTTCTTTTTTCTTTAGAATTGTTTGAAAATTGTTTCCCTATTTTTAAACTGGTTTCTTCTTTTCTGTTTTAATGTAACCAGCTACAAAGAATTAAATCAAATAGTCAACTGCAGGAAGCCAGTAGAAACTGTGTCTCCCCTCCCCTCTCCTCCCTCTCCTCCCCTCCCCTCCCCTCCCCACTCCTCTCCTCTCCTCTCCTCTCCTGTTAATGGTACCTGTCATGCAGTAAGCTAATGAAGTATGGAGGTTCTTCCTGTTCCATTCATGGAAATTGCTGCTATCATTTATTCTGCTCAAAATTAATCCTTGAGAGACTTTTCTAGAGATGTTCCAAGGGCAGGATAATGTGAAACATAAAATAGCTAATAGAATGATTTTGAACAAGA
The DNA here is from genome assembly GCF_001527695.2 of Protobothrops mucrosquamatus. Taxonomy (NCBI): domain Eukaryota; kingdom Metazoa; phylum Chordata; class Lepidosauria; order Squamata; family Viperidae; genus Protobothrops; species Protobothrops mucrosquamatus. The sequence goes on from NW_015387585.1 coordinate 159,879, forward strand.
AAATGGTATTTCACTTCTTATTTGATGAACATTACTTAGTTGTATGTTCTTCCTCTCCCTTCTACATTCTATCTCTAAGATGGTGAAAATAGATTTTCACTTAGGCTCAATATTTTCCTGCTTATTAATGGAACAATCTATAGAAAAGGCTGTCCAAACTTACTACTACTTAAGAAAGGAAAGCAAAAGTGTCTGCAAGATTTATGATTCTCATTTTGATTTACAGTAAGGTAATTTAAACTTTTGTACACAGGATGTACTTTTGGTTAAGTATGAAACTTTGGGTTACAGCTTGTTAAATTGGTTTATAGCACAGCTTATTGCTCTACAAAACCTTTCATATAGTTTCAAAATTCTTTTACTTCCAAATTGTGAAGGAATGATTTGCATATATTTATAAAAAAAACAGTTTGGACAAACCTCCACATGTTCAGCAAATTAAGCTTAAAGAAATCAGTCTGCACATTGCACTAATGAAATGGCCTGCTTGAACTTTTATTAATTAATGGCTTCCTACATTAATATCCTAAGATTATAGAAAAATTTGAAGTTTAATGAACTTTTACATAAATACTTGTTATAGTACTATTAATTCATAATCCTAATTTCTTCATTAAATTGACTGATAGCAGATTTATTTACCTTTAACATTACAGCTGAAACAAAATCGAGGTATGTTATCATCCAGTTCTACTCTGCATCTTTGATAAAAATCAGATCTAAATGTAGGTCATATCAACCAAAACAGAAATAGAAGGTGTTCTGTTTCTATTTCACGGATCAGTGGTAGTTATTAGTGGAATGTAACTAAGTTGGTTACATTCATGGACAACTGGTGCTAGTAGCAACAAACTAGAATCTCAAATTTAAAATTCCCACAGTGAGAATCTAGCAAAACATTACTGCAATTTGCTGCATTGTGAGTAATTTTGCATGGTGGCTTGTAGCCACTGGTGTAGCAAGACTAGCATACTGTCAGTCTCAGTCTTGTTGCACTCTGACAGGCTACCTATTTCTTAGCAGTTGCTGTTTCTAACACCAATCCTAGAAATAAATCTAGAGATTATTTCTGAATTATGATCTGAAATATATGATTTTAATTGCTTAATCTATATGACTCTTTTTTGTTCTAAAGCAGTGTTTTTCAAAATTGTCAACTCAGCACACTGACTGGAAAATTCTAGAAGTTGAAATCCACATATCTTTAAGTTCCCAAGTTTGGAAAATGCTGTTCTAAACTATCTGAAGTGGATTGTGTCTCATGGGTAAATTAATTTTTCACGTTCTACATGCAGAGAAATAGGCTTTTTAATATGAGCAGATCACTGACTGAAGAAAAAGAATTTGAAAACAACTGGTCAAAGCCAAATATTATTACTGTTTTTGCTTTACACCTCAAACTACTCTGATACACTTTAGACATGTCTTTCCGAACCTGGTAGTTTTCAAATGTGTTAGGACTATAATTTCAAGAATTCTCAGCCAATTAAAGTTAGAGAAATAGAGTCTCAAAACTTCTGGATTTTGCTGCTTTATTATCCAATGGTTTAGTTTTTAATACCAGGCATCAAAGAATGGAAAGTTAGAGATAATCTCTACCGTAAATCAAAATATTGATTGACAGTGTATGCCAGTCATAGGCTACATAATGCAGAACACAGCATAGCATGATAGGATGCAATTTGGATGTTAATTTTATGCTAACAATTTGGAGCTATACTCAGCATTACAGTGAACAAACTATATAACTGTACTGTGCACACTGCTCTAAACAATGTTGTGTATGGCTGTGTGAATGTACAGAAAATGTCAGGGTTATTTGAATATCATAATATTAAAAAAAACTGTCATGTTACTTAATTCTGAGTTCCAAATATTCATCCAATATCCAATAAGCACTGTATTTTTTTTACATGAAACTTGTGCATGGTTTTCTCCAATTTCAATACCTCAGAAACATGTACTTGCACTTCAGGGTATAAGTCTGATGGCATGTAAAATATGATTAATAAAGTAATTTGGAAAATAATATCAGAAAACACTGGTGTGTTGTCTTTGTTTAACAGCCGTAGATTAATATCTTCTAGTTTGGTGATTACATGTCTCAGAAGCTTCAGCAATGTACAGAGTCTGCAACTATTATCTTTAGATTTGAAGAGTGTAGATGAAGATTTTAGCATATTGATTGATTGACTATGTACCACCAAGTTGGCACTGACTCTCAGCAATCATAAGGATAGATTTTTTCCCCCTGCCTATTACTAACCTGGTCCTTCAGACCTTCCAGTAGTACATTATTTGCTGCTATAAATGAGTCCATACATTTTGTTACTGGTTATCCCCTTCTCTTTCTTTCCACCTTTCCCAGAATTAAACCCTTCTCCAAAGAGCTAGATATCACATATATGTTGTCCTGATTTAATGTCCACTCATAATGTAAATGTTCAAAGTTACAATAGCACTGAACAAAAATACTTATGATGGATAGCTGAGAAAGTCACAATGTCTCTGTAATCATGTGATCACAATTCAGGCACTTGGCAACTGGATCAGTTATGATGTCACAGTGGCACTATCAATCATATAATTGCCATTTGTGAACTTCGTTGTGGTTTCCCACAAGCAAAGTCAATATGGGACCTGGCAGAAGGTAGAAATGGCAATCATGTGACTATGGGACATTGTAACTGCATGGGATTTATGGAACTGCGGTTGTAAGTTGGTATGCTCATGTGATACCATGCCTTACAACATCATTAGCAACAGAATTCCAGATCCCAATTACCATTAATGGTAACTTTCTCCTAAATAGGATAATTTGAGCCTGGTAATTTGTGCCTTGAATGAGAATTTTGGGTTGATTTATTCAATGGAGTCATGTGTTTGTTTTCTTGGCTGTTTTTTATATTTATTACACAATTGTAATTTCTACATCAAAGGTTTTGTGATCATTTAATATTTGGATAATATGAATCATGTGGCATAGCCTAAATCTGAAACTTTTGTCATCTTTAAATGACAATCCCCCTTCTTTTTCAGTCATGGAAGTCATGGGCTAGACTTATCATCTGATACATTTTAAATCTTTCATTTTGAATAGGAGTCAAGTAATATGATTGACTTTAACTCAAGAGTAAATAACATTTTTGGCCTGAGTGCCTACTTAAACTTTGAATGGTAATCTCCAAATTAAAGGAGTAAGGGCACAAAAGAACACAAAACAAGGACTGATGTTGAAATAAAAATTAAAATGATTTAATGTAATTTAAAGTGAATTGAATTTCAGCAGGTAGTAACATGTCTGGGCTTGTATACTAAACAGGGACAGGCTTTGTTAATACTTCGATAAGACCTTCAGGAAATCCCAGGACTGTAGACTTGACTGGAAGTAAGTAAGTAAGTAAGTAAGTAAGTAAGTAAGTAAGTAAGTAAGTAAGTAAGTAAGTAAGTAAGTAAGTAAGTAAGTAAATAAGTAAGTAAGTAAGTAAGTAAGTAAATGAATACCTTGGAAGTATGGAATGGTACATTACTTCCAAACTGTGCCCTAAAACTGCATGAAGTCACCAGAGTTAAGCAGAAGTCAAGGGCATCTTTATATATTTAATAGCTGGCAGTACCTTTGTGGTGGAAACTGAGTAGGGTTGGCCTTGATAGCATTTGGTTGGGGCGTTACCCTGAAATTATAGGCTGTTGATTACTTAAAGAAACACAAACACATTTCTGAAGGCAATGGCAAACCTTTTCTATGACACAGCAAAGAAAACTGCATGGGTAGAATCACCAGGAATTCATCTCATTTTGAAAGAGGCAATGGAAACCACTTCCACACTGTTGCCAAGAAAACTATATAAATTTGTTATGAAGTCAAAAGAGATGAGATTGACTTGCATTTTTTAAAATGAAAATAAACCATAAAATAAATATGGTTATACTCCATCCATCAATCTATCCTTATTTTTTGGTTTTTGTCTTATTAAAATTATAATTTCCTGAGAGTCACACTCCTCCTGATATGTCTAGCTGGTCATTATGCATTTTCATCACCACTCGGATTGACTCAAATGAATTTGCAATATTCTGCTTAGAGTACAATTCACTTGTTTACAAGCCCAAAGTCATCATAACAAAGATGGGACAGTGAATTGGATTTTAATATTGTATACCACAAGGAATTTGAAATTAAGAAAGTATCTTTTTGCAGACAATCCTATATGTTCATAAAATTCTGAAGAATACATAATTACTGAACTTGGACAGAAAAATAAAGAGTATTAGACTTATATAACAAAAACAATAAGTATCTATCCAAAGTGCTAGGCCTTTATATATCTTTACAGAGATAAAAGATTCTTTAAACAGATAATTCCTTTTGCTTTTCAATTTACCTGGAGTGTCCACAGATTCTTTAAGATTTCAGCCAAGTATCAGGAGCAGTTTGAGGACATGGTGCACCCTGCTTCTTCTGCGTTTTAAAAGCAAGCCAGATTCACCTAACAACCAGATTACTAATTTATCAACTGCAGTGATTCTCTTAACAACTGTGGCAAAAAAGCTCGTAAAATGGGGCCAAACTCACTTAAGTGTCTCACTTAACAACAAAAATTTGGGGCTCAATTGTGTTCATAAGTTGAGGACTGCCTGTAACTGAAACTGAGTAATTTTGAGATCATGATGCTGTTTCTGGATTAAATTTTGCCTGCTGAACAAAAAAAATCAAGAAATCTGTTTAATATATAATAATAGCAGTTTGGGTAACTGAGAAAGTATGGGAAGATTGGTTTTCAAACTTCCTTCCTTAATATAACAATTTGTTTTCATTCTGTCTGCTATTGAGCCAGTGTGCTATAATATACATGTTAGATCCTACCTTGTGGCGATGAGGGTGGCGAGGTCTAATTACTACTCCACCCTCATTGCGTCATCAGATAACCGCCCGGCCTCCCTCTTCAGGGTGACCCGCTCTCTCCTTCAATTGAGGGAGGGGGGGATCCCCTGGAGGGGAGGGCCGAGGACTTTGCGCAATATCTGCATGACAAAGTCGCTCGGAT
>NW_015387585.1:166266-179603 GCF_001527695.2 Protobothrops mucrosquamatus
AAATAAATAAATAAATAAATAAATAAATAAAATATGCAATTAATGGATGCTTTTTTAAAAAATAAAAGTATGTAAGGAGAATTTGTTTTTAAGTTAATATGTTATAATACATTAGTAATTGTTATATTTCCCAAGTGCAGATATCTGGCAGTAGAGCTGTTCCTTGGTTCTTCCAGAAGGACAGATGGTTCTGACAGATTAAGAGTAGTAATAACAGATTTATATTGTTAAGTGGCAGAGAGAGAAAGTAATATATAATATCATTAAAGAAATAAATCTTTGTGATTTATACAGAGCTGCTCTTGGTTTGTTAATAATAGTACCATTTTGTTCTTGTAGCAGCACGTTTTCAAATCATTATAAATCTACATGCAGGAATGCTTTGTCAACACTACTGTAAGCATAAAAGTAGTAAATTTACCAAGCCACCATATTACAGGAACCATTAAAGTTAGAATATTGAATGTCACCATATCAGCAGTGTGGAGGTATGTTCACAAGCTGCTCCAAATTAGCATAACTGGGAAGGTCATAAATATTGATCACATGATTCTGGGATACTATAACCATTCTAAATGCATGATGGTTGCTAAATGTCTGACTCATGATTACATACGCGATCACAGGGAGGCTGTGGTAGTTGTAGGTGTGAGGACTAGTCATAAGTCATTTTTTCCAGCCCTAATGTAACTTCAAATAATTGTTAAACAAATGGTTGTAACTTGAGTACTACCTGTGTTAGAGATCACATTCTTCAAAAAATAGTGGCCAACATAAATACTTATTTTCATTGTGATAGAATATAGTTGATTTATTTAAAAATTTCTTCTTCTGTCACATTAAAAATTGCACATTGGTAATAAATTTAGAGATCTCTGGGGCTAAAACATTCAGGACATGTAGAAACCTAGGTCCTTGGATGATTAATTGCATTTTAATAGGAAGATGAATTATATGAGTATTATTACTTAGTCTAAACTTGTAAGCCAAAGCACATGTATTTCAAAGAGAATTCCTAATAGTGAATATAACAGATTGAGTTAGAACTGGAGAGATCAAAACTGAATATTCAGTTACTATATTTCCAGAATACATCTGGACCAGTTACCATTTCTTATTTACAGTATTTCATAGATTACTGAGAATAGGAGGGGAGAGAATTGGGTATTCTGTTTTGAGGCCTTTGATAGAAAATAATATTATACAAACAAATAAATAATGCAAGGTAGACAGTGTGAACTTAAAAGTTTTTACATTTACAGTGATCTTCATTAAGGCTCATTATCAGTATACACATCATGTTTTATTAATTCATATGCATGCATTTTTAAAATGTGAGAACCATTCTTCAGCAAGTTTTCTCAGATGGCTTACAATGCATTAAAATCACAGATAAAATGTCTGAATAAAAATAATTAAAATTCATGATAATTAACATTTTAATTAAAGTGTATAAGCAAATAAATAAGAGAAGCAGCAGGTTATTAAGAAAAGTAGCTGTAAATTCACCCAGTTGGAAAGAGCATCATATATATGACATCTTTTGTATCTTTTTTTAAATTATTATAAGCTATATACTGTGTATATACACTGCACATTTACATACATGTTTATGTGTGTAATCTCTCCTATTGGTCCTCTCAGGTCCTCTACCAAAGGCATGGTACTTTTTTTTAAAGCTTCCAGGGGCTTCAACAACTCGCTAAAAGAATGCAAATGACTAGCTGTCTGCAAGGAGTATAAATCCTTCCATTCCCCACCATCCAGCCAGAGCTGAAGAAGCTTCTTGGATGAGAAGCAAAACGTCTTCAAAGAAAATCCAGTTGCCTTGTGAGAGAAAAAAAAAAGCACGTTTGGGACAACCATGACCTGGATGTCTGAGAACTTCCATAGACAAAGGCCTGGTAATTTGAAAGTCCTGCACAGTGTTTTAGTTGTTTTTAGTGAACAGAGAACATCATATTCCAGTGATGTGTTGGAACTACTCTCCTAGCCTAGACATCACAGTGCTGACTGCTCCTATTACACTGGAACCACTTTGGTCTTTACTTTCTGCATGCTTTCTAATTCATCCTTAGGGCCCTGTACTTCTACAGCTTCTCATACTCCTTCTTCCTGATATTGTTGTCAATTGACATAACTAAATCTATCACTACTGCTATCTTCTGGTCCTTATCTACTACCATGATATCTGGTTGACTGGGCAGTACCTGAATGGATCTGGAAATCTTAGCCTGTTATTTACCAGGAGCTTCTGTGGAATCTCCCATTTCAATTTACAGATGCTCCTATACACGATGCCAGCTATTTGGTTACTCTGTTCAGTGTATGCTGTTTCTGCCTGCAATTTTATACCCTGCCACTATGTATTGGACAGTTTCTGAGGCATAGACTGCACCTTGGATCCTGTCTAGTAGACCCCTGCTTCTACAAATCTGGTGCTTAGTGCCTGTCCTTGTGCGGCTATGTGCTATGTGTTTCAGTGCTGTCTTTCAGTGAGGCTCGTGATATCTGTTTTCTTGACATGGTGTACTTGGAAAGAATGACAGGTGTTTTTTGTTTTTTTTTTTACTAAAAATATGGAAATTGTGTAAAACGCTTCTTGTGAAATCAGTGTTTTGCTGATTGGGGACATAAATTATTATGCATCTTAATACTTAGATAATATTAGTTTGTTGGTTAAGATCCTAAATCATTTGAAAGGAATGTTAAATAGATTATATGATGCATTAATGAGCACAGATCTGTAAATAAATGTATTAGACTAAACTGTGTTTTTCGGGAAAATGAAGTTAAGTTATAGAAAAATGGTGAAAAATCAGAGTAAGTTGATTATTTAATTTTTGTATCTTACCAGAATGGTTACCAAAGATGAAGTAATAGATGTAATAATTCTCAGATGTGCAAATAATAGTGTAAGGAAGTAGACAGAACATGACCATCATTGATTCCTGCTTCTATAGCTGTAGACTTTATGCACTGACCAAGTGCCATCAAATTTAACATATTGTTAAGTGGAAAATTTCCAAGGAAGTACAGTCAAAATTTATTTAAAAAGGCAACACTTTTTTAACAGAAAGGATTGAAAAAAAGGAAGGTGAAAGGTCAGGTTAACTGAGAAATTATTAAAAATCATAAAAATAAAGTTTAACATATAATTTTGATCAAGAAACCTTTCATCAAATTCAAGAGGTTGATATGAATATTACACAGTGATAGAGAAATGATAGAGAAGATTAGAAGGTTCACTTCAAAAAAGGGAAGTCTTGTCAAGATGAAGATAACCAAGTAATATTGGTATGGAATATGTATATAAATAAGCAAATAATAAAAGATGTATTAAAGAGATTTTACTGGAGAAAATAATTAGAATAACATGTGGACTTTGAGTTTCTGTGGAGTTTCTTTAGCAGGGGAGCAGAGCTATCATATACTGTTAAACTGAAGATCAGTACACTCCTTCTATTTGGGATGGTTGTCTTCTTCCACCAAAAATGCAGTTTTGGGAGGGATGGAATGTTAAGGGAGGAAGGGGACATGCATCTAGCCAACCAGATCAGCCAACTCAACCCTGGTGATCAATGGGGTGACAATGTCACAGTCACATTGCCACCATATATAAATGTATATCTAAATCTGTATAAAATCAAAGTCAACATTGACCAAAGCAATAATTGGTTTGATGTCTATGGAGAATCTCAGTCATCCTGGTCATGGTTGTCCCAAAGATGCTTTTCAAAAGGCAACTGGACTTTCTTTGTTTTTCCTCGAAGATGTTTCGCCTCTCATTCAGGAAGTTTGAAGAACTGAAGAAGCTTTTTGGATGAGAAGTGAAACATCTTCAAGGAAAAACAAAGAAAGTCCAGTTGCCTTTTGAAAAGCACCTTTGGGACAGTGATCGGTTTATTAATCAATTGACATTAAAAATAAGCCAAAAGATAAGAGAGCTGCAGAGAAATTCAATGAATTAAAGAATCTGAAGAATTGAGGTAAATAAATGTGAATAGAGATTTTTTTTTCTTTGAGAAAGTTAAAAATAAACTCATTGCTAGGACTAGACAGTAAGTATCCATTTAAGGCTTGTTACAAAATTCAAATGTGAAATAACAACCTCTCCCTAAAAACAGCATGTGTTCTAGAAATGGAAATGATAGATGTTTATAAAAAAACAGATGCAAGGCAGAATATTATAACACAGTTTGTTTAATGTCTGTTCAGCTTAACTCGTTTAACTGTTCCATTTGGCAAAAATGGAATAGTATTTTGGGGAAAGCTGCTCATAGCAATCCTGATTTTCAACATCCTATTCAGGAATCTAATTTGAGCTTCAAGAGCTGCAGGAATACATTGTTTTTGATAGATGAAACAGAAAGGATGGCAGCCAACTGTCTACATGTGGCATCTTGCCAAAATTGAACATGACTTTTGGGAGGAAGCCATCAAATAATGAAGCAAGGCTGACTAACTACAAAAACCAGCTACCAAAGCCAGAATAGAATGTGAAAGAGTCAAACACAAATAGTACAAAGTGCATTTTGGTCATGTTTTACACATGTTTTAGAGTCATAAGCACATATTGCTCAGAAGAAAGAGAATGTATTGATACAGAACTATTTCTTCTTTTTTAGTTACTGTCCTAGATTTCAGTTATTTGCATATATTCTACAAAACATTCCTTTCCTTCTCCATTCATAATGGAGCATTTTGGCTGTTAAATTTTACAACTACATAGTTATTTCTATGGTGCTGTACATAATTCAATAATGAAGCTAGGCCAATTCTTAAAGTTCTATAAGTATGCTTGGCTTATATCAATTGTTGGCCAATGAACATGGATCTGCATGATCACGCTATAAATTTTGTATACTAAAAATCGCGAAATGCTTCTTTTCTAGCACTTTTTTTTCCTGGAGTTATTGAGGTATATGTGTTTTGAAGTTTAGATTAAATCAGCCATCCAGGTCACAATATCAGATAGCATGTAAGTAAATCAAAAGTGCTATTTAGAGAAAGATATTCTCCAGGTGTCACTTCTTTGTTCCTTTTAACAATACTCTATCTCTAGGTAATTGAGAGTCAATATTGCTTTCATGAAAAGCCATTGAAGTTTTCTAGAAAGAGCTCTTCTTCATTCCCTGTCCCCTGGGTCTGGAAAGTTTCTTTTTATTTTCTAAGCGATGCTGGTGATTGATTTTTGGAACTTGAGAATGATATTTGAATAGTCTCAGCTTTTCTGACCTATTTCCCATAATTGCCTGATAAGATATATCATAATGGTTTCTTCTTCAGAACAGCTTTATCTGAGAAAAATTGAAGCCCCTCTTTTTCTCTGTTTTAAGTGAACATAAAGGAAAGAGTAACTTAATAACAACAAATACATTTTATTAACATGACTATAACTTGCTTGTTAACATATTTTAGGCAGTGGTATGCTTTAATCAAACAGAAAGGGATATTTCAGAGACATTTTTTCCTAGATGTTAGCAAAGTATTTTAGCTTGCAAACTTACTGTAAATATTAATTGCAGTTCTAGTTTCGCAGTATTTCTTTTTCTTCATCACTTGATGTAGCTTATGCCTCATGAAATTGTGTCCGTCTTTACATTTAATTAAGAAAAATAAGCCATTGAATTACTAAACAAAGCATAGGATTATATGCACGAATTGGCCTTTTTCCATACATCTATTTTGCAAACTATCGGTTTGCTATTTAGATGCTTTGTTGCACTGGAAAATATTGATACTCTTTCTTTTAGCCAATGCCCAACCAATTTGGTTGAAACCAGCCCCAAAGGCAGGCTATAAACTACTATAAAACTGTTTCCCCCATTTACAGCAGCCAGTTCAGAAGATATTATGGTCAAGGGGCCAAGGATGAACCATCTCTATCCCAGCTCTTCCACATCATTCCGTGTAGGACGAAACTTATTTCCATACTAAATTGTGACACAAAACCTGACTAAAATGGGTTTAGATAATTTGTTTTCTCCAGGGTTCCCTGCAGCTGCAGTCCAGTGACCTTCTCAACAACTTTCCCTAAAATGGAAATTTAAAATTATTGGTTCTCTTGTGGACGGAGGTATAGTGAAACAAATATTTTTACATTTTAAATAATTTTCTGAATTATTTAGGGATAATAATCATTTTATCAAATTTCTTGTGAAAATTCGCTAAGATTCGTATGAATTTGATATTTATTTGCATTTATTCCCAAGCAAATGAACAGTCCTGTTTAAACTACATGCATTTAACTTGTTCAGTTTCTGAATTGCATTTTAGTACCAATTTACATATAAATTCTTATAAATAAGAGATAAACCTATCTGGATTTATGTTAATGTGCCTGCATGTGTGTGTTTGTGTGTCCCATACATTTTATAAACTGCTTCTAATAGAGTTTTTTTTAATACTGGTAGTTATTCTTTTCCTATTGATCCAAAGATATTTATGTAGGCCTTCTCTAAGTCCTGCTTCTTTGAATGACACAATCATATGGCGGTATAATCCAGTCTGTAATCCAGCTCAAATAACCAGCCTTACAGATTTCGTACAATTTATCTCACCCGCTTGTAAAATCCTATGTTTAATTCCTGGGTGTTTATTTAATTAGATTTAATTGCTTGGCTTTGCTGTTCATTCCTGAACTTTTCAGTAATTCTTTTCGGATTATTTTTAATAGGAAATTAACCTTTAATAATAATTTTTACTGTTATTCTTTCTAGCTAAGGTAGGCTTATTATTTTCCATTTGAGTATGCCTGTCTGAATGCTCTTCCAAATCTGCAAATAATCAGTTCTTTCAAACAAATGCTTATTATTTCTAGTAAATTAATTCCTGAGGATATAATTGGTTTAGATCTTTTTTTTATTTTTTTTAATTAATAATACAAAATTAAAAACACATTGGACATAGATATGACGTCACTGGTTCCATACATCTTCCAACATTTTACAATAGTATTAGTACTCATATAGACATATAGTTCTTGAACTTTGCTCACTATTTATAATATACTATTAACACTTTTCCCCTTATTTCTATATATCTATTTATCTTTTAAATATACATTTGTCTATAATCTATATTTTATTCTAGCACTATACATTTATCTTGGCTATGATTGTCTATCCAATCATAAAATTGTTCCCAGATTTTATAGTACTTGGTTTCACTTTTGTCCTTGAGTTCCCATGTAAGTCTATCCATTTCAGCACAATTGAAAAAATTTAATAATATTTCCTCTTCGGTTGGAGTATCTTTCTCTTTCCATTTTTGAGCGAAGGCTATTCGTGCCGCTGTTACTATATACAGTAGTAAATAATTTGTGTCTTTCTTATATTTTCTTTCTATAATTCCCAATAAGAAAAATTCTGGTTTGGCTTCTATATCTATTTGCAAAATTTCTTCCAACCACTTCTTTAATAAGTTCCAAATTTTTTCTGTTCCTCAATTATATCTTGCTCTAATAAGTATCAATATAATTTACTTATAGTCTTGCCTTCCCTGCTAAATAAGATTTTATCTAATTCTGAAGAATCTTGCTTTATGCCCCGTTCCTTTTTGTCTTTATTAAATTTGTATTGAATTTGAAGATACGCTCACCATTCCAGATCAATTCCTTCTTCCTTTAAGGTATTTCTCGCTTTTAATTCTCCTTTCTCATTCAAGATATCTTTATAGGTGACAGCACTCCCATGTTTTATCAAATTTGGATGTGTATACATTTCTAATGTAGACATCCAGTTGGGGATTTTCCTATAATTATTTCTTTTTATTTTTTTTCCAGATATCCAATAGTGCTCTCCTAATATAATGCTTCCGGAAGTGTTGCTGGACTAAATGTCTTCCCACAAAGTAGCATGCCACCCTGTCTGTAGATCATGACCTTCTAGTGCTAATAATCTTGTATTTTTGAGATGCATCCACTCACTTAGCCAGACCAACACCGCTGCCTGGTAATACTTTGTCCAGTCTGGTAGGCCAAATCCTCCTCTTTCTCTAGCATCTTGTAATAGTTTTAATCTGATTCTCGGTCGTTTCCCTTGCCATATGAATTTTGAAATAAGTCTATCCAAATTTGTAAAAAAAATCCTTTTTAAGCCAAATTGGTATGCATTGAAATAGAAACAACATTTTCGGAAGAGCATTCATTTTAATGGTAGCTATCCTACTCATTAAAGATAACTGTAGTTTCCCCCAATTTCCCAAATCAAACCTAAATAATTGGTTTAGATCTAATGTTACACCCTGTTACTTATTTGAAGTATTGTTTGTCTTTGTATAAATTCCATTTAATCATATTTTTGTAAGCCTCCCAGTCACTAGAGTGAGTGGGCAGCCATATAAATTTTCTAAATAAGTAAGTAAATGTTTTATTCTTACTGAATGTGCTGCTGATAATGTGAATGTCCATAATGTGTTGCTGTTTATATTCCATTAACAAATGTGGAGAATCCTTTAGAGAACTGTTAAGTACAATTTCACTGCTATATTCTTATTTGCCATTTCATTCTGGAAATTTTACTATTCTGCTGAATCTTTCTTCCAAATAGTTCTAGAGCCAGTAACAAGGAGAAGAAAAGAGGGCACCCTTGTCTTGTTCCTTTTGTGATACAGCAGATTTGAACACTTGAAAAAGTGAAATTATTTCCAATCAATGATAATGGACCATAGTTCATCTTCTTGAATGATGACATAATTCAAGAGCCAGTCCAAAGGTTTTTTACTCTATTAAGAAAATAGTCTCTGCTTTATCTTATTTTTTTACTGGTACCATCAAAAGCATCCAAGATGCATTATATGTTGCCTTTTATAGATCTCTCTTGGATAAATAGTATTTGATCAGAGCTTATTATTCATATAGAGGACTATTTAGTCCTATTTAGTCTTCCAGTAAATATATAGGTTTCTGTAATTCTGGATGGTTGGATCACCCCCTTCTTTATAAATCAGATATAAAAGTTGCTTGTCATGATGAAGATAATGTATGATTCTGTTTTATTTGTTTAATTACCTGAGTTAATTGACTTTATGAAGATTTCCTTCAGAATCTTATAGTAATAAATATTTAATAAGTTGATTTCTCATCCCATCTGCAGATGAGACATATCTCTGGCTATACAGATTAAATTAATAGCTCTTTTCTTCCATTCTCAGTTATTAAGCCAACAATCTGTCTGTTTTATTACCTTTTAAACATGTTTAATAAAAATTTTATTTTCTTTCTTTTTCTCTTGCTTCCAGAAGATCTAAGTGAATATGACTAACCTTAATTTTTTTTTAAATAACATTGGGTTATGCTTGTGTTTTGATTCATATTTTTTTTCAAATTGTTCATCAACACATTGTTTCTTTTTTGAATAACTTTCTTTCTATGTTATAGAATGAATAGATCTCTTATAAACACTTTCCTAGTTTTCCATGCTGTGAATAAAGAAAATCAGGTGGCAAAATTAATTTGGAAGAAATTCTTTAATTCAGATTGGCACTTCATTTTGTACTAATAATACATTATTCAACATTCACTTTTCTGACCAATAGTTCAAATTTTATCTATAAGCATACGTATAAGCACTTCAATTTACATAAACTTAGCAACAAAGTCAACATCTACCATGTATCCTTTCTTAAAGGTTTTGTGAGAAGGAGAAAAAGGAAAAGGAGATATTTATATCTCTATATATCTATAAAAAAGTAATGTAATGTAATTTTCAACATTATATAATTTTGCCAAAGTTCTATATATCCTTGGTTTATCAAGCTTTAGAGAAAGCAATCAATCAGAATAGAATAGAGCTGGAAGGGACCTTGGAGGTCTTCTAGTCCCTATATTATTTCAGACAAGTGGTTTTCCAGTCTCTTCTTTAAAACCTCGAGTGGTGAAGCACCCACAATGTCTGAAGGCAAGCTGTTCCATGGCTTAATTGTCCTCACTGTTAGGAAGTAACTCCTTAATTCCAGGTTGCTTCTCTCCTTGATTAGTTTCCATCTGTTGTTTCTTGTCTTGCCTTCTGGTGCTTTGGAAAATAAATTGACCCGCCTCCTCTTTGTGGCAGCCTCTCAGATAGTGGAATAATGCTTTCATGTCCCCCCCTAGTCCTTCTTTTCTCTAGACTGGCCATTCCCAAATCCTGCAACCATTCTTCATATATTTTAGTCTCCAAGCTTTTAATCATCTTAGTTGCTCTTCTTTGCACTTTTTTCAAAGTCTCAATATCTTTTTTGTAATGTGGTGACCAAAACTGGATGCAGTATTCCAGATGTGGCCTTACTAAGGCTTTATAAAGTGGTACTAATGCTTCATGTGATTTTGATTCTATGCCTCTGTTTATACAACCAAGGGTTGTATTAGCTTTTTTGATTGCTGCCGCCCACTGTTGACTCATGCTTAAGTGATCGTCCACTAGGACTCCAAGGTCCCTCTCACATCGTCACTAGGACTCCAAGGTCCCTCTTTTTGAGCCAGGTTTCACCCGATCTGTACTTGTACCATTGGTTTTTCCTGCCCAAGTGTAAAACCTTGCTTTTCTTCACATTAAATATCATTTTGTTGGATAGGGCCCATTGTTCAAGTCTGTCAAGATCTTTTTGGATTCTGAGCTTGTCTTCTGGGGTGTTGGCTATTTCTGTCCACTTACTGTCATCTGCAAATTTGATGAGTTCCCCTTCTATTTCCTCATCTAAATCATTTATGAAGATATTGAAGACTACTGGGCCTAAGACAGAACCTTGCTTACTTCCCTCCTTGTAGATGTAGTACCATTAAGAACTACTCATTGAGTATGGTTTGTCAGCCAGTTACAAATCCATCTGGTGGTGATGCTGTCTATCCCACATTTTTCTAGCTTACCAAGGAGTAGGTTGTGGTCTACTTTGTCAAATGCCTTGCTGAAGTCTACATATACTGTGTCCATAGCATTTCACTGGTCTAATTTTTTTTCAAAAAACAAAAGCATTTACGTACCCTATAATCAATATATCTCATTTTACAGTTTCAAGAAGTGATTGACAATCTGTTTATAAAATTTTGTTTTGTTTTGGAAATGGTGATTTTATCTTTTTTATATGAAATACTAATATTAAAAATCTACCATTCTTATCTGAATCTGTTCTTGAAAATATACCATATCTTTAACCTATCATCTTTCATGCATATGGCGTTTTCTGCTCTTGGTTGATATTATGGCATATGTCACATTTAAAAAAAAAAATCTGCTCAGCACTGAGAATCCTCTGAAGCCAGTATAGCCCATCTTTTTTCATATATCTCAATGGGCATAAAAGCAGTAAGCCAGAGCTTTCTTCCCCTGCATTGTACAATAGACATATGCACCTAATAATGCTCATATCCATACATCTGTCATTTAATTTTCACACTAACAGTGCTAGTTTGTGTGGAAGACTCTTGCAACATAGAAGCAAGAACTCCCTTTCACTTCAATCCTTCCTTTAGAGAAGAAAAATAACAGCCACTTCTATGGCTGTTATTATGGATTCTTGTAATAATAGCTAAACATGAATGGCCTTTGGAATAGACTTCCAGTTTTTATGCTTGATTTTGAATTAAAATCCAATGAACATATGCTGTACATTTAGCTGGATATTAAAGACTGTAATGATAGAGGAAGATGAGCTGAACAATTGAAGTGAGTCCCAAGTCACCTTGTAGGGGAGATGGGTGGCACAGAAATTTAATAATAAATAAATAAAATAAACTGATAAAGTAATGTATGTAAAGAACTCTCCCCTTCCTACTATGATTCAAATGTTCTGGATTGCTTGACCAAGATTGTTTGACCAAGACGTTGGGACCTCCAATCAAAAACAAGTAGAGTACATCAAGTGTAAGATCTAAAGCAATATATTTCAGATTTTTGACAGAAATAATACTCATGACTCAGTTACAAAATATAGTTAAGATCACATCAATGACTCAAACTATACAATTTAATATATAGAAATAAATAATAGATAATACAGTTAAGTGAAAGAAATGAACATGAAAACATAAAGCAATATTCATTTTAACAGATATACTGTCATCTGGCAACTTTTAAATTCACAGAAAATGAAGATAATTTTCCATTGATTTTTAAATACTTACTTATTTATGAAATTTAGAACAGTTATGTATCAAAGAAGATATGAAGTTGGTAAGGACAATTTAATATAGTGAACTTTTATTAAATTGCCAAAGTTTTGTTTTAAATTTTATTTTTATTTGCTTTAAAATAGATCGATGGTTATATTGTTTTGTTGAATTAATAGTTCTACTCTTTGCCAAAATAATATAAATTTTATAACAGTGAGAATTATGAAACTATGGAATGGCTTGCCTTGAAGTATGGCAGGTGTTCCATTGCTGGAGGTTTTCTAGAAAAATTTGGACAACCATTTGTCTTAGATGCTATGAGGACTCCTGCCATGGGCAGGGGGTTGGACTAAAAGACTTCCAAGGTCCATGATTCTATAATTCACTTTACTGAAGACACTACAAGTCACTATTGCAGAAATGCTAAAAACATGCTGTTCAAATTTATTGGAATTCTTATTTTTATATTTAATCGGCTAAAGTATCATGAATGAAAGCTTGTACAAACTTTTATTATATTCTTATTTCTCCTTGCTATTACAAGCATTGAAAACTTTCTTTTAAAAAATTTACACATATACTAAGTCTAATTTTAAAATTCAAATGCATAGACAATCTATGATAACTCTAGGAAAGATTAGAAAAGATTCCTGGTTGAAAACTTTGAAGTGTTAGTAACATTCGACAATACTGAGCTATCTAGGTCAATAGTCTTCAGAATCTTTCCATATTTCAGTATAGGAAGTAGGCACAAAGGATAAATTAATTATACTGTTTTGGGCTGTTTCTTCTAGTTCTATATAAATGTACAATCTATTCCTCAAAACCTCTCAGATAATGGCCTTTTCATAATCTGTTTCATTCAAGGATTTAACATCTATTGCAGAAACTTTGAGACTGGCCTTTGAAATCTCTTGGTATTCTAGGATACTGAATGATTTGCTGGCCAGAAAGCACTCTACTAGGACAACTGCAAGATTTCCTTATAATATGATATCTTATTTAATCAAACTGAGTCTCAAAAGTCTCTGGCAATGTTCTTCTTGGTATTTATTTATTTATTTATTTATTGTATTTATATCCCGCCCTTCTCCTTTCGGACTCAGGGCGGCTGACAAATGATAAAAAGCTAACATATTACACCTAGTTAAAATTTAATTAAAATGAAATATTTGAGAATGTCAAATTTAAAAGTAATTAAAACCCCTATAAAATCCCCTAGGCCAGTCCCGCTTGCTGGAACAAC
>NW_015387585.1:180178-197298 GCF_001527695.2 Protobothrops mucrosquamatus
ATAATAGCAATGACTATCCTCATATAGAGTTAGGAAATAATCAAATATAATTTTAAACTATCATCTTTCTAAATCTTCTAAAAAATTAAAATATTAAATTCATTCAAATGCTAATTAAATTTATATATTCTTATTTCCTTTTTATTGAATAACCAACTACAAAAAAATTATGAGCTTTGATAGTGATTTGTCATTCTCCTGTTTTGTTTTATATAGTATGCCACAATAAAGGAATGGAACTAAATGGATTTTTACTATGTTGCAAAGCTTTTATTCTTGCAGCTTCACAAAGGTTTTTAAAGTCTCAAAGTCTCTTTCTGTTTGCCTAAATGTAAACATGAAAAGAAAATTGTGTTCTCATATAAATCCCCCCTGGGACTAATTACACTGATTTCACTTGACTAGCACTTAGATTTGAATTATAGTCATGAATAAGTTAGATCTTAATTAAAGTCATGTATAGGGTGCAAAAGGCAATGATATACATGTAAAGAGGCTGCTTTGTAATAATTAGAAATTAGTATTAATATTTTGTATATTAGATTTTTCTACTGGCTCATCTTGTATTAACAATGCATTAGCTCATTTTTTTTCTGACTTTTCTATGGTGAGAAATTTCCAAATAATGTCAATAATGGATGCCAGATAGTTATTATGAAAAATATAATAAAACAAATTAATTTTTGAATGTCAGTAACTAAAAGAATTCATCAAGTAAACCTGATTTCAAGCTGAGAATCTTTCTGCTCAAGTTTTAAGGAGATTCTCACAGTCAAGTGTATGATTACTGTGAGAAAGATCTGAGTGAATCTAGATTTGTTTCAATTGATCTGATTTATTGCAAAGAAAGAAAAATAACATCTATATTTTTGCATCAGTTTATTTTCCACATTTATGTATGCAAATAACCTTTTTGTTTGTTTGGATAACAAATTCCATTTGTTATCTTGTGGGGAAAAGAAATAATGAATTAAATGATGAATACTCTTTATAGATTTGCATACTCTTCTGAGTACAATGTACGCATGGAAATAATACTTTATTTATTTGTTTGTTTATTTATTTACTTATTTACTCACTTACTTATTTATGGGCTAGAAATGATGTTCAGTAATTTACACCATAAAACAGTGGTTCTCAACCTTTTCTTCCCCGTGGACCCCCTTTAAATATCTTTTGTGCCCACAGATCATGGCCACGGACCTCCAAGACTTAACTCAAGATTTAAACCATAACATTTCTTCAAGCCTTCATGGACTCCATGTGATGACAGTGTACCCCCCCATGGGTCTGCGTACCACTGGGTTGAGAATCACTGTCATAAAACTTAGCTAAAACCTAAAAATCATTAACAACAACAACTACCTATTCCTTAAATAAAATATGATACAAATGTTGAGAAATGTCTTGTTTAAACTTTCCAATTAATCTAAGCTAATTAAGTTCGCAGGAAGTAGCTCTGTTTCTTTTCTAGGGCTGCTTCGTGACAGAATGTTTTTTCTTTTCAACAAAGTCCAAGTGATGTCAACTATTTGATGAATCTTTTAACTTTAGCTTACCTTATGTCTTCTGAAAAGCTTGTGCTAGTTTACAATAGATCAGATGTGGAAGGCCAGTACATTGATCATCATCATCATCATCATCATCATCATCATCATCATCATCATTATTATTATCAAGCAAGGAATATTTTAGTAAGAGGTCATGAATAATAGGAAAAAATTCCAGAGCCAATTCTTTGAATCTGCATTTTCCTTCTAGAATGTTTTTTCCTTTGAATGACAAATACAAAGGTAACTTCAGAGAAGATATACAGTTACCAAAAAGATAAGTAAAGTAGATTAAATATGGTATTGTCTTTTGTTTTCATATTTTTTTAAATGGCCTACATAAGACTGTAGAGAAAAGAAAATCTACATAGGCAACTCAAAAGAAATATAAAATTGCACTCAATCAAATCTTAGGCTTCTTAAAAAATTAGACAAAAGAAGAAAATTCAAGGCCTGACAATCTATATTTTCTTAAATATCCCCCTGCCTCAGGCCAAAAGATCTTTTATTCTAAATGATGTTGTAATTGGGGAGTACTCTTAACTGTGTCTTTTTTAGCGTAATAGAGACACCCCATTCCCCACAATAAAAAGGGAAAATACAATGGAAGAAGTGCTATTCCATCAATTTCTCCCACTCATTTCTTTTTTTCAGATTTACTGGCCTATACAATTCTTCTTAGCTTTACAACTCTAGGATTTTAGCAAAAAAAGCTTCTTCCTTATGCCTAGGATGCTGACGGAGGCAAACGGGGTCAAAGAAACTGGCAGCTCTTTTGACATAACTGAAGAGAGTGATTAATACTATGTTTGTTTTGAATTCCTTTCTGAACTTCAGAATAGACAGTTTAGCCATGCTCAGGTTATAAGTTGGAACTCACATACTGAAAATGCTTGTGAATTTTACAACAGGAACAAATTTATGTTCGTAGTAGTTTAACAACTGATAAACTACTATATTATGTTATATTATATATTCTGCATTTGGATGGGGTGGAAGGTCTCTGACTTAGTCCTACCAAGATAGAGTGGTTGTGGGTATTTGGACCACCCAGATCTGGGAATATTCCATCATTGGCCTTGGATGTGATGGCACTTCTGTATTCAAGGGTGATGCCTATTTAGGGGCCCTTGCCTTTCTCAACTTCATCTGGTGAAACCTTTACAACTCTGCTTCCTGAACTGCATTGGTTATAAGTTTGCTTCTAGATGGGATTCAAATGCTGATCACCATTTAGAAAACACTACATCAGGGGTAGTCAACCTTGGCTCTTTTATGACTCGTGGACTTCAACTCCCAGAATTCCTGAGCCAGCTAAGCTGAATTGAAGTCCATGAGTCATAAAAGAGCCAAGGTTGACTACCCCTGCACTTTAAGACCTTTGGACTTCAACTCCCAGAATTCCTCAACCAGCCATGATGGCTGAGGAATTCTAGGAGTTGAAGTCCACAACTCTTAAAAGTGCCAAGTTTGAAGACCCCTGAGCTAGCTGGTAGTGATGCATATTAATAAACATGGATAAATTCATCATACATTTGTCAGTGCAAAGGGAAAGTGATTCAGCAAAGGAACAGCCACGAAAGAAATTAAAACTGGTACTTTTTTCCTTTTTTTCTACAGTTTGTAATATTTTATTAGATTATAAATAAAATACAAAAATACAAAAGCAAATAGTAGGACACAGTGGGGATGAAAAAGGGGGGAAAAGTGAGGGGGAGAAGGGAAAAAGAACAGACTTCCCCTGTTGCAGTAGAAGGAAGCCTTAACATTGAACATCAACTTTTTACTTTTCCATAATATTATAAACTAGCCATTTCTATAACAACAAATGAATCTAATCAGTAAAACCCAAAATCCCCCCCCTTTTAGTTATCAAGTTTATGACACCTTGCTAAGCCCTGGTGGTACTCAAATATTGTCATGTCCTAAAAGTGGTACAATCTGTGAAAAGGTTGAAAAGCCCTGGACTAAAGTCAGTGTATTCCTGTGATCAGTGCTGTTTTATTCACATAGAATTATTGTATATAGATCCAGAACCATTTGAGATAATCTTGGTGTAATAAAACCACAGATTTGTATTTGTATTAAAAAACAAAATAATAATTAATTCTGATTAATTAATCTAGTAATTGTGAGTATACAGGACAAATTGATCCAAAATCCTGAAATGCATTAATGCAGAAGTAGGTCTATTACTTTGTGGATAATGTATTGGAGCACAGAAGAATCCAGGGTTCAGATTAAGCAGTGATATAGCTCTTCTTAAAAACTTTAATCTCTCCCCTCCAATTCATTTTCTTTGTCATCTCCTTTTGTCTTCTTTTTGAAGTCTTTAATTTAGCTCTTTCTATGTCAGCCTGCCAGGAGGACAACAGATTGCTCTTGGGAGAGGTCTCAATTGATTCCTTATATAGAGCTTTTGAAATGAAGCCAAAAACAGCTCACAGTTAGGCTGTGAGGGTACCCAGTCTAGCTTTGAAAAGGGTTTCTTTGTGTAAAACTTGAAAAATGGAGGGCATTGTCAGGTCACAGTTTAATTAACATGCTAAGCATATTAGAGAAAATGCAGCTAAAAAACAAATATTAGATTTAATTTTTTGCAAAGACACTGTGGAAATAATGCAAGATTGTTTGTAATGTTATAATAATAATAATAATAAAGTTGAAAGGGACCTTGGAGGTCATCTAGTCCAACCCCCTCCTCAGGCAGGAAATCCTATACCATTTCAGACAAATGGCTGTCCAGTCTCTTCTTAAAAACTTCCAGTGTTGGAACATTCACCGCTTCTGAGGCAGGTTGTTCCACTGGTTAATTGTTCTAACTGTCAGGGTTGGGTTTTGGTTAGAAGGACTGTCATTTATTTTTATATATTTATGTTACACTAAGTACATAGCTGCTTAAACCTCTTTTTATCTGTATGGAGATATTTCCTTTTTTTAAATCAGTGACTAAAATACTAAGAAGAGAATTGTCTTCTATACATAGATTATTTTAATGTGACACTCTTCTTTAAGATTTTGCTACATATGAAGGACGGAATGTCCATGTATCTATCTATTAGCTGCATTTATTATTTTTATTGAACTTAAATATTTAATATTTATTAAACTTAAGTATAAATATCCATTAAACAAGATTCAGTTCAACACACACATTTTGTAATTACATATGAAATTTACTGTAAGCACATCCTACCAATTCTATTCAAATTTATTGCTGTATTATACACGCCAAAAATTTCTTGTGACACCAGTATGTCATACACACTAATATATTTTTGCACTGCTGAACTTTTCTTGGCCCTATCATGATGTAACAATGCCAATCTGATTTTTAGTACATTATTTATGTGAGTAATTGCTACCATTTAAACATGCCATTTAAACTGCAGCATGAAATACCCAAGTGATTTGCTTCCCGCATGCCACTTTCCTTCTCATTTTACCAGGTTTAGTACAATGTGTAAAAATGTTTCTATTCATGTCTACAATTGGGCATATTGCTTTGTTAGGATTTAACAATACACAGGGATTATTTTCATGTCCAATGAATATGAATTGAGTCTGGCATTGATCACCTTGGGCAGGACTGCTGGATGAAAGTTTTGTAAACATACAAAGGGGCATTGGATAAGGCTGTGCAAGAAATTCCAAGCACCACCTTGAAAAATATAGTTTTGAAACCACTTCTCAGCATATCTCTGTAACTGTTTTGAGGGACCTTCTTGGTCTTCTAGAGCAGGGCTTTTCAACCTTTTCACCCACTGTACCTCTTTTAAGATATGGCAATATCCGAGTACCACCAGTCGCCTAGCAAGGTGTCAAAAACTTGATGACCAAAAAAAAAAAAAAAGGAAAAAAGTGATGAAGTACAGGTAGTCCTCGACTTACAACAGGTCGCTTAGTGACTGTTTGAAGTTACAATGGCACTGAAAAAACTGACCCCCAAGCCACAGCCGAGCAAGACACCTGCCTGCCCACCTGGCGGCGCTCTTCCTCCTGTCCGAGGTTTTCATTGTTCTGAGCATTTCTGTTGAGGATTGGTAACGGGGGTGGGGTGGGGGTGTTTGGTTTTTATTCCCCCCCGTCTGCTGGATGGTTGCAGCAGGTTTTGGTCACTTCACATGACCCTGGGACACTGTGACCATCATAAATATGAATCATTTGCCAAGCATCTGAATGTAAATCACAAGACCCTGGAGATGCTGCAACATTCCAGCTGATCGGTGCTTCTTCTGGGCTCAGCAGAAGCGCCAGGATCAGCGCCGAGCTCCAGCTGGAGCCTGGCGCTGATCCTAGTGCTTCTGCTGAGCCCTGACAGCCCTGCAGTTCCAGCCATCTCTCAGGCTTGTGCGGTGCTGCCACCGGTTCAGCTCATTCCCCTGCCCCGCTACCACTTTTCTAGGATGGTTGTGTACCACCTGCCAGGTGCCAATGTACCACAGGTGGTACCCATACCATTGGTTGAAAAGCCTTGTTCTAGAGATAGTCCAGTAGGTAGAGAATAAATTTCCACCAGGGTTTGAGACAATATATATTGTCCTGTGTGATTATCTACATTTGTATACTATGTTTAGACATAACATATAATACATGAACCAGGTTTTATATAGTTTATTGGTGATTTTGTTTTTAATGTACACAGTTTTCTTCTCAATATTCTGCAGGTATTTGGGGGAAATACCTGTGGTCAAGATAGGATTTTGAGGGGAAAAACAAGATTCTGATTTTTTTCTCCCAAGAGTTTTCTTTTAATCACATTTTAAAGTAAATGAAGAGGTATAAACCTTGCCCTATTTCAGTAGATGTTTGTATTCTTATGGATAATTGAATATTTTAGATTTTGACAGTTAGATTTTGACAGTTGTTCCTATTTTGCTAACTATTTAATAAAAAAAACAGTGGAAGGAAATGCTAGGAAAATATTGATAGATATTACCATCCAGATCAATCTTTCTTTTTTATGAACAAATATTTCTAATTCTTCACTTTTTAAAATTGAAATTGATTTGCTCTTGCTATGGTTACCCAACTTACCCAAATTAGGAAGCAAACAGGATGTTTGATAAAATAAAATATGCTAAAGAATCCAAGATCTTATTTAATTTATATTATTTTGTGATTCAGCAGTTAGAAATGTTTGCATAAAAGCCAGACAAGTTAAGATCCAAACTACATATGAATGTCTACAAAGAATCTCAATCATCCAGGTCATGGTTGTCCCAAAGGTGCTTTTTCCGAGACAACTGGATTTTCTTGTGTTTTGTTTCCTTTGAAAACATTTCAGTTCTCATCCAAGAAGCTTCTTTGGTTTAACAGTTCATTCCCCAGTTAGAACTGAAGAAGCTTCTTGGATGAGAAGAACATGTTTTCAAAGGAGAAAAAAAAAGAACAAGAAAGTTCAGTTGCCTTTTGGAAAAAGCGCCTTTGGCACAACTACATATAACTTAAATATTTCTTTGTATCCAGGGTACAGAGTTTTAAATTATAATTAGGCACAAAATCAGACTAGTGTGTAATGAGAATTTAATCTTTTTCTATTATCAGTTCTCTAAAAATAATGCTTTTCCAAAGAGAATGTTTGCTTTGTTCTTAATACACCACTAGCATGAATAGAAATAGAAACTGACGCTTCCCAAGTAAAACAATAGTTTAAGAAAATATGTTTTTCTTCAGGATCACAACAAGAAGGGTTGATAATTAAATTCCTTATTGTCTCTTATGATCCTATGAGTTATCTCTCCCTAGCTGATGATACAGTAGACATTTAATATCACATATGTAGTACTTGGAATACAATCAATTTGCTAAACAAAGGTTCGGCATAAGATCAAAAATTCCACCTACCTGGATGGGTGGAGTGAACATAAACATTATAGTATCAATAAATCACTAGGGAGATTTATTGTATAGTAGTTATTTAGTTGACACCACTGCTTTCAGAATTTGTAAATTCTGCCTTGTTCTCTTCATTTTTAGTTATTTTCACTGTAAAGTAATAGGTGCGGAAATTTGAAAGCTATCTTTGAATGAAAGGCTGTAACAAAAATTAGAATCTCTGCCAATCCTCCTAACTCAGACTGAAAAGCTACAATCTGTTTCTGCACTCTAAAGAACATGGTGTTTGGAAGGATTCATTATCTTTTAGTCATCACAACTGTCAAGGGCATTTTTTTTTTAAATAGCATTTTGAGTTTTGTAGCTTGGGAGCTGCAGGGCTATAATTTTATTAGTTTGTAGTGAAGTATGATGGCCTTCACCTGAGTTGGCATCTGCTTAGGGGAATGTAGTCCTGGAAGCTGATGCTGTGGGTGGTTTTACCAATGACAGGCCAGAGAATTGATATCTTTAGAAAAATAAAAGGCTGCTGAAACAAGAGGGGGGGGAGTTAGATCATCCCACTGGAAGAGTTAAAACATGCTTGTGAGATTAAATTGCAACAAGGAGAAAAGTAAGCGTATTAGAATACTGTAGAACAGAGTAGAAAAGATAAGTTACAAGTTTTGTTTTTATATGCCTCTGTTGCTTTATTGTGTCAGAATTTGTTGTTATTTTAATTGTCCTTCTCATCAAATGATGGTTATGGCAGATTTTACTTTCTTTTGTTCTTCCATACTTTTTCTTCATAAAAATAAAATTATTTGTATGCTGATTTGTACCAGCAGGACTTTCTGTTTTTGCAGATTTTAATACGTTTGTTTGCTCTGCATTTTGTACTTATGCTCAGTTGAGAGGCTGCTTTTTGGTGGTAAACATCTACTGAAAGGCTCCTAAGATGCTTG
Organism: Protobothrops mucrosquamatus; assembly: GCF_001527695.2. Taxonomy (NCBI): domain Eukaryota; kingdom Metazoa; phylum Chordata; class Lepidosauria; order Squamata; family Viperidae; genus Protobothrops; species Protobothrops mucrosquamatus. Next base: position 188,511 of record NW_015387585.1, read on the forward strand.
ATCAGTTTTTTTTAACATTATAAGGAAAGGAGCAAAGAAGTTGCATGTTTGTAGTTCTGCTGAAGCCCTGACAGAATGGGATGCTTGACTCCTCTTCTAAAGCAGAAAGGTATAAGGGGTAAAAGCTAGGAATTCTAAGTGAGCCTTCCAGACAGTGGGTGAGATAACAAGGGTTGATCTGATTATAACACAGCTGCTTTTGGCTTACGTATTTTTTTTTATTGTTGGGAGTTGAATACAGACTTGAAAAAAGCAATTGGGAATAGTTACACGTCTGATAAATCCCTAGAGTGTGGGTTTATCCAGGGAAATTGATTAAGACCGCTATAAACTACTTCTTTACACAATGCATACTTTAATCAATGGAATTAACTTCATTGAATGGCTGTCGGATTATGTAGCTCTCAAGAAGGTTTGCTGTTTATTTAAAGCACATTTCAACTGTTCTTTACAAAAGGATCCGAAAGGCTTACTTACAATTAGTGAAACACACACACACACAAACTGAGCTGAGAAAATCAATAGAAGGTAAGATTATCAATAACCTCAGGTGATAAAGGTAAAATCTCTTTTGACTTCAGGTTCAATAATAATGTTTCATAAATATGTCCATGTTACTTTCCTGACAGCAATATGGACATGTTTGCCACTGCCCCCTGCTGGTAGCTTTTGTAAAAAATTGTGGTGCAGCCTTAAATTCCTGTTATTTCCTTCAGACTTCCCAGGCAAAAGGCTTACTTGCCTAGCAAAACGTTAATATCTTGATTATATCTTCTCAATGGCAGCCTTCCTTTGAATATCAGTTAATGTGAAATTGATATTTAGGAGTAAAGATTATTGTCTTACATATGGATTTGTGGGAAACAGAAATAATAATTTACTATTTATAATTTGTGAGATATTGATAGTTACAAAAACAAAAAAACAAAAAAACCCAGCAGTGTCAATCTTGCTTTGACAGCATTACTTGAAATTTTGAGATTTAAATATTGTCCCTGGGATTTTTAAAACTTAAATTATGTGGTATGGCTGACAGTAAATATGTCCTTGAAAATCTTACATTATTTCACTTGTGTAAATTAGCTAACTCTGGATAAGAAAGAAATGAGAAATAGTTGTATGTTATGTATAAACAAACATATTTTTCATCCCATGATACTAATATAACTTTTTATTCACAAATTACTTCTATCCATGCATAAAACATGAAAGCACCTTATCTTTTCTTGGTGTAATATGGATTGTTAAAAACCCTTTAATACTATTATTTTCATTTTCTGTGAAGATTAGTGCTAGCAAAATGCCAATTGTTAACTAAGCTGTCTATTAATATTGGATTATCTCTGGCTTTGGTTTGTAATAATTAAGTCAGCTCATCCTGCTAAATTGCTTGACTTTACTATGAGTTACATATATTCAGAGAACAAGGCTGAGGTTCATGTTAACTCTGTTTTATAACCATTTGTAAGGCAGTGCTTGGAAATAATGTCAGTCAAAATGAACTGAGTTTTCTAGGGGAAGGACTTAGCTACTAAAACCTAATTAAGATGGTTATCTCTTGGCAAAAGAAGATAGCATATTTGTACAGAAGGTAATGGGATTTAACAAAAGAATTGGTGTTACTTGCAAACACTGTTCTTCCTTTCAAATATACAGGAACAAAGTTGCCAGTTAGAAAAGCCTAACCTTAGGGTGTCAGGGGTGTCAGTCTGCTGGCCCGTGGACCGGATGCGTCATGGCGAAACCATGCTCACCCCATTGCCGGCAATGGAAAAAAAATAGCGATATGTTGCAACACGTCACGTGACGTTGCAAATTTGACACCCCTGCCTTAGGGGAATGACATTTTATAAGCATATTACCAGAGATACTTCAGACAAATATAGATAACAATTACAACATAATATATATATAAAACTAGAACAGATGACTTTACATTGAAAAATGTATTCTGACATATATTTACAAATTTAAATATTTATACATGTATTTATTTATATCCACCTTTATTATTTTTGCAAATAAGTCAAGGTGCCAAACATATCCAACACACTTTCCTCCTATTTATCCCACAACAACAACCTTGTTGTTGAGGCTGGTTGGGTTGAGACAGAATAACTGGCTTGTTCCTCATTTAGTCTTGATAATGTATGTCTGAAAAGAATTCAGATTTCTTGTTATTAGACTCTTGTTAAGATCACTGCTGGTAAAGTAGTTGGAAAGAATTCCCCACTTCTTGTGTTCCAACCTGACAGAATTGGAATAAATTATGTAAATAAGCTTGGGATTCTGCTTGTCCATCCATCCATCTCAAGCTTATTTACATAATTTATTCCAATTCTGTCAAGTTGAAACATAAGTAGGTAAAGGTGCAATGACTTTAGAATTCTTTCCAACTATTTTCCAGCAGTGATTTTAATAGGAGTCTTAATTTTGTTCTGTGTTAAGAATATTTCATTTCATCTACATGTGCATGTCCACAGATACCAATCAGGTATATGTAAAATATTGCTCATAAGTATGAAGTATAAAAGTGTACTGAGGGTATGTGCAAATGAATTGCTTCAGTGTGTACATTTGTAGATATTTCCATTTCCTTTGGTTGCATCTATGTTTCTGTGTTTATGTAAGCACTGGGAAACTTACTGTGGAGTTCATATATTTACTCTGGATCATGTAATACAGTAATAGAGAATGGTTTAGTATAGAAAAGTTAGCAGCATTTTGGTTTGCTGCCCATGTATCGTATAATTGGCAAAATTTTCTGGAACATTTTTCTCTGCAGCCACAGTCTCATCTACCTAATTTTCAGTTGGATGTTTCTTTTACCAGCCTTTACCCCAACCAAATTTGGTTCTGTTTTGTGCACATTTTGGAGAGTAAGCATGTTGATGAATGAATAGAGTCCCAAACTAATTTATATAATTTCTTTCCAAAATTATGTTGGGTTTGGAAGAAATGACATGAAATGAAAGAAAGATAAATGTTACAATTAATTATAATACATGCAGAAAATAGGTTAGTCTTTAAACACAGCATTAAATCTTGAGCACAAAGAATGACATTGATCAGTTTTGAAATTATCTTGATACAGTTCCAGGAAATAAGAAGGGAACAAACATATATCATTATTCCCAAGACATGTCGCATACTCTTTCCATTATAAAGCATGTTTTTGCTGTGCTGTGGTACTCATTAATCCTTAATTTTTTATATTATGATAAAGTTTCATCACGTGTAATACTATATTAGCCAACTCATGGACATTAAACCAAAATGGGAATCAGCAGCAGGCAGATGTTTTTGTTAGTGTTTTTTTTCCATCGTTTTACATTTATAGCATAATGAAGTTAAAAAAAAACCAAAGAAACTTTTGTTAAAAGGGGACCTTAGGCCAGTCATTTACTCTCGGCCCTAGCAAGGAGGTAGAGGCAAAACACTTCTAAAAATCTTGCCAAGACATTGTAAGGATTTGTCCAGACAACCACAAGGAAACAACAACAAAATTATAAGGAGAAGAAAATTATGCCAACCTAATGACATATTACGTTTTTCACAATTCATTCCTATTTAATTTATTAAATTATTATTAAATGTTATTACATCTCCAATCCTAACTTAATTATTTTTAAGGCTACTAGCACTTGGCTTTTTACCATACCCAAAATGTTTGTCTCAAAAATCTATTCAAACAGGAAAGCTACATTTATATTGAAATATGACAATTTTAACTATGCTTCTATAACTGTAACTTAAGTGGTTTCATCCAAAATAAAATGTCAAACTGACATCTTGTTTATTTTTGTAATTTTCCTCCTCTTCTCTTGCAATGTTGAATTCCATTTTGTTTCAATTGGTTGTTCTTGCTCTATCTATTTTTAATATCTCACAAAAACAATTTTGCAAGCTCTGGTTAAACACTTTTATTTAGTTTCCTAAAAGTTAGCAAAAATCATTAGTAGGTTGAGTTACTCTTAAAGTTCCAACGGCAGATGTGTTTTTTAATGCAATGAATTAATAAGCTCTTCCAAATATTAGCCTACATTTAGTTTTATTTCATTAAAAATAACACATTTAAAAGTGATATAACTGTTGGAGCACATCAAAATTCAACATCCTATTTCTGATAGAGGAGAATATTTGTAGCTCAGATTTGAAATGAGGAGTCCTTGGTACCCTTTGAGCTTGGTTGTTTTTTCCAGACATTACCTGATGATGGTACCTAGTTTGAGTAACGAAATGTCTGCAAGAAAACAGCCAAGCTCAGAGAGCACCAAGGACCTCTCACATCCTGTTTCATAACATGATCACACAGGTCTACTTGATGAGTGCATAAATCATAAAGGTAACAGCTTCCTGTGTCTCACTGCTGACCCAGCACTTCTATACAGCCACTGAAGATGAAGGTTGCTCTTTCCATCCATCTATCCATCCCTAAGAGAAGGCACTGTTGGCTAAGGCATTTGTTTCTTGGACTATCAACTTTGAAAATGAGCATGGCTGCAGCCATTTCCCTACTCATTTTCGGTTGACACATAGCATGGAGGGAGAGGGGTTTACCAGGTGCTTCGCTAGACTAAACAGATTTTCTCCCATGGGAACCAAGGTCATTGGCTGCTCCCGGGACTGTAGGCTGGGCATTTCATGAAAGGCCCGCCAAGAAGATGTATTGGGGAATATAGTAGCTTGCATAGCTTTAGGGGTGGGATTTCTTAAGTTTGTACTGGGGATTGTTACGTGTCTATTCAGGCTTGGTTTCGCTTTTGATGTGCCAATACTTTGTATCAATAAACACATTCTTTGAGGAATTTCCAACCCTCGGAATTCTGCTTTATTTGTCTCTGTCTGCTGGAACCATGACAGGTACCTTATTCATTAATAGTAAATATTCATTTTGTAAAATTCTGTACTTCTTCACCATTTATTTTCCTAGCTAAATGCACATATTACACACCAGTTACATCCTTTAGGAAATTGCCAGTATATGTTTTATCCTATTTTGATTTTTTTTTTTAAAAAAGAACAAAAATAAATATATCACATCTGAATATGGAAACTGAAAAGAAAATTCAGAAATGCATGCAAACCTGTCTTGGGTTGGAAACCGATAGTTTTGTCATAGCTTTTTTAGAAAGAAATCACGCAAGTGGTCACAAATACTTAGAAATCAAAGGAAGCAATTTCTAAGCTGCAAAAAGAAAAGGTAGGAAGCCTGCCTTCTCTTTACGGCTTCACATTTCCTGAAGAAATTAATGCTCTCCTGCAGCTCTGAGCCTGCTGGCCCCCTTTTTCCCCCCTGCTGCTCTTCCTGCTAGTGCTGGCCATGCGCTGCAAAGTGCCAGGAATGGTTGCTAATCAGCTCAAATTGCTGGCATCTGGGCCTTCCTCCAGTTGACCAGATAAGTTCAGCCAGACTTCTCAGAATGACTGGCACCTCTGGGCTCTCAGAGCAGAGCAGTTTAAGAATGATGGGCAAATAGTTCTTGATTAAAGGAACCGTAGCTTATAGCTTCCATAATGCTAAGGAAGACAGGAGGAAGAGCCACAAACTGGACCACTATCGTGTAAAAAATAATCCACACAAGAAGAAGCAATTATCTCAGAAGAGACCCTCCTTAGTATTCTGGAGAATAAAAGGAGAGGAGAGGTGGAATATTTTACACCTTGCAAAATTCTGTTAATGAACAGAATATAATCAAAGTAGGGTCACAAATCTTAGTTGTGCTTCTTCCCCTCACTACTTTGAAGGGCTAACAGCTCCTGGCTTAATAAAAACTAAGTTCTTATTAAAATGGTTGCTTCCTACCTCTTTCCAGGAAGGGAAGAAATGAGGAAGAGTCTGAGTTTATAGGTAGTCCTCAACTTACAACAGTTTAGTGACTGTTCAAACTTACAACAGCACTGAAAAAAGTGACTTATGACTGTTTTTTACACTTCTGACCATTGCAGCATTTCCATTGTCCAATGAACAAAATTCAGCCACTTGGCAACTGACTCATATTTATGACTGATCCCCTTTTGCCACCTTGTGGCAAGCAAAGTCAATGGGGAAGTCAGATTCCCTTAACAACCTTGTTGCTAACTTAAGAAACGCAAGGATTCACTGCACTTGGCAAGGCAGGTCATAAAATGGGGCAAAACTCTCTGAATAACTGCCTCGCTCAGCAACAGAAATTTTGGGCTCAATTGTGGTTGTAAATTGAGGACTACCTATATATAGATATCTAAATGTACTGCTTTTGGCTGAAGTGATCAAAAGCAGCGGCTATTCCTTTCAAAGAAGATCCAGATTTTAAGTGCTTTTCAAAGGCTAGGAGGGTAGTGGGCTGACAAACGTCAAGGGAAAGGATGTTCCATGGGGCAGCAGCTATCACGGAAAAGCACATTTCCTAGATCCCATGCAATGGCTATCTTTAAAAGAAACTAGGAGCCTGCCACCCTGTCCAATCCCGAAGGATCAGTAGGTGTCCTAAGGAGAGGTGGTCCTATAGGAATTTAAAGATAATAACCAGTACCTTAAATTGCACCCAAAAGGAAACCGGGAGCCAGCACATTTCTCGTAATAGAAATGTGATATGAGTAAACCTAGGGCAGGGATAGGCAACCTTGGCTCTTTTATGACTCGTGGACTTCAACTCCCAGAATTCCTCAGCCAGATTGGCTCAGCTTGGAAACCTCTCTCTTTCCCCTCAGCATGGCTGGCTCAGGAATTCTGGGAGTTGAAGTCCACGAGTCATAAAAGAGCCAAGGTTGCCTACCCCTGACCTAGGGGTACTCATCACTGCATGTGCTACTGTTATAGGTAGTTCTTGACTTACCACAGTTCTTTAAGTGACATTCAAAGTTACAACAGCACTGAAAACATATGACTTATGACCCTTTTACACACTTACAACCGTTGCAATGTTCCAATGGTCACGTGATCAAAATTCAGACGTTTGGCAACTGACTCATATTTATGACCGTTGCAGCATCGCAGAATCCTGTGGTCAGCTTTTGCGACCTTCTGACAAGCAAAATCATTGGGAAAGCCAGATTCACTTATCAATCATGTTACTAAGTTAACAGCTGCAGTGATTCACTTAACAGTTGTGGCAAGAAAGGTTGTAAAATGGGGGGGAAACTCACTTAACAAATGTCTCACTTAGCAACATTAATTTTGGGTGATGATGATGATGATGATGATGATGATGATGATGATGATGATGATGATGATGATGATGATGATGGAAGGTGTTGTGTCCTGAGCCTGCAAGATGCAGGCTCGGGACGTTGCAAGAGTCCCGGGCAATTGCAGAAGCTGCCCGGGACCAGACTGAGCGGCGCCAGCCTTGTGCGCATGCGCAAGGCGGGAAAAGCCCGCCTCATGATTGGTTGAATTTGCCCGGGGATCAGAGGGTATAAATAGAGGCCTGCGTGCCTCTGCTCTGGTTGTTCGTAGAGTGGAGCAAACAATAAAGACTTGTTGGAGATGATTCGTCTCAAGCGCCATTATTCCCAGGACTTAACACTGGCGACGAAGGTGGGATCCAGTCTCTACAGCTAAGAAAAGCTAGAAGACTCACCCAAAGAAGTCCGGGAAAGAAACGGCGTGGAAGTCAGCGTTATCCTGCCAGTACGAAATCGCTGGAGGGTGCGTGCGACCGAAGAAGAAGAAATCTTGATCATCGATCATGGATAAGGTTGGGNAATTAGAGGCTTTCGACGTCTCTCACCCCGAGAGGTGGGAATCTTACGTGGCAAGAGTCGAGACGTACTTTCGCATCAACCAGATTCGAGAGGAAGGCTTAAAGGCTGCCACATTGTTGTGTGTTTGTGGGCAAGACGCCTTTGAGATCACCGAGAGTTTAATCTCCCCAGACTCACTGGAAACGGTATCCGACCTCAAGAAAACCTTAAAGGAACACTTCCAGCCCAAGCAAAGGAACACTTCCAGCCCAAGCAATCAGTCATGGCTTGGAGGCACACATTTCAACAGAGAGATCAGCGAGTCGGAGAATCAGCAAAAGACTACGTTGCAGCCTTGAGAAGAGCAGCTAAACCGTGCGACTTCAAGGACTTAGAAGAAAGACTTCGCGATCGCTTTGTATGCGGGCTGAGAAACACAGAATTGCAGCAGAGACTGTTCGCCAGGGAAGATGTTTCCTTCCAAAATGCTCTGCGAGAGGTTTCGGCTGAAGAAGCTGCCGGCGGGGCGGTCAAGAACATGCGGCCCAAGAGAAACGCTCCTGAGACCGCCACTATTCACAAGGAAGACGTGCGCGAGGAGTCGGATGAAGATCCTGAAGAAGAGGTGGATAAGCTTTACCAAGCTACTGGAAGAAAGTCCAAGGATCGTCAGGACAAGGGCCCAGCTGAGCTTCGTTGCCTTGGATGCGGTGGATGCCACAAGCGAGCTGAATGCCGGTTCCGTTCTGCCATTTGTTGAGCGTGCGGGAAGAAGGGCCACATCGCTGCGGTCTGCCTGGGTCGACAGAAGGTACAACCGAAGGAAGAATTGAATCTGAAAGGTACCAGGGTGCCCAGCCAAAACAGGGTGGGGTTCTGTGCAACACGCTGGAACATTTTAAGAATAGGCACACACAAACTCCTTAAAAAGAAACTAACACTTAAAGTGAAATTGCAGGGAATTCCATTATCAATGGAACTTGACACAGGGTCTGCCCTATCCATAATTTCCCTCAATACATTTCACAAAGTCTGCAGCAGCAGTGGCCAGAAAGTTTCCCTAAGGCCCTCTAATGTAATCCTTACGGATTTCCAAAATTCTAAAGTGTGCGTTAAGGGG
>NW_015387585.1:199782-225211 GCF_001527695.2 Protobothrops mucrosquamatus
AACACCCAACTTCCACAGGTGCTTCAGGTAGCAGTTCTTGGGAAAGGGAGTACATAGACACCCCCACACACACTCCAGCCTGGGAGTCCCACCAGTGGCAGACTAATTATCCACCCCTATCAAGCAATACTCCAGACACGGAGAATACCTGGGAGCATACTCACAACTCACAACATGCAAGAGAGCAGGCAATACAAAGAGAAAACACGTCCCTTGCTGAAAGGGCTCAGAGGAGGATGTCCTCACGCATTAGGGCTAACAGGGAGGCATCCCTAGTCCCTAGCACTACAGAAACGAGTCAGGAATCCCACATTCCTTCAGGAAATACGGGAATGAACTCACAGGGGTTAGATAACTCCAGTGAGGGCTGGTCAACCAGGTTTAACGACCAACAGGGCCTGGACTGCTCAATTACAGGAGACGGGCTGGAAAGCCAAGCTGAAGTCACTGGTCATTCACAGGGCACTTTACCTAGAGCAAGCGGCCACGGGAATAACAATACAAACTCTCCAGGTCTGAGAAGGTCACTCAGGGCAAGAGGCCCTCCCAAATACCTAGCCGATTACGTAAGGTGAACAGGTATATAGCAAGAGCTGACTGAATGTGCTGGCGGGTTGTATTTAAATAAAACAAGGTCGGGGGGGGTCACTGGATCTGGTTCAAAGGAACAGTCCCACACCTTATACATTGTGTAACTTTTTTTCATTATTAATTATATTACCATCTATAGGATGGCGTCCATGTGGGCGCAATCTTATTTCATCCAGGGGGAAGGGGTGTTGTGTCCTGAGCCTGCAAGATGCAGGCTCGGGACGTTGCAAGAGTCCCGGGCAATTGCAGAAGCTGCCCGGGACCAGACTGAGCGGAGCCAGCCTTGTGTGCATGCGCAAGGCGGGAAAAGCCCGCCTCATGATTGGTTGAATTTGCCCGGGGATCAGAGGGTATAAATAGAGGCCTGCGTGCCTCTGCTCTGGTTGTTCGTAGAGTGGAGCAAACAATAAAGACTTGTTGGAGATGATTCGTCTCAAGCACCATTATTCCCAGGACTTAACAGAAGGGACCTTGGAGGTCATCTAGTCCAACCCCCTGCTCAGGCAGGAAACCCTATACCATTTCGGACAAATGGCTGTCCAGTCTCTTCTTAAAAACTTCCGGTGTTGGAGCATTCATCGCTTCTGGAGGCAGGTTGTTCCACTGGTTAATTGTCAGGAAGTTTCTCCTTAGTTCTAGGTTGCTTCTCTCCTTGATTAGTTTCCATCCATTGCTTCTTGTCCTTCCTTCAGGCGCTTTGGAGAATAGTTTGATTCCCTCTTCTTTGGGGCAGCCCCTGAGATATTGGAACACTGCTATCATGTCACCCCTCTTCCTTCTCTTCATTAGACTAGACATTCCCAATTCCAGCAACCGTTCCTTATATGTTTTAGCCTCCAGTCCCCTGATCATCTTTGTTGCTCTTCTCTGTACTCTTTCTAGAGTCTCAACATCTTTTTTACATCGCAGTGACCAAAATTGGATGCAGTATTCCAAGTGTGTCCTTACTAGGGCATTGTAAAGTGGTATTAACACTTCACGTGATCTTGATTCTATCCCTCGGTTAATGCAGCCTAGAACTGTGTTGGTTTTTTGGGGGCAGCTACAGCACACTGCTGGCTCATATTTAAGTGATTATCCACTAGGACTCTGAGATTCCTCTCACAGTTACTACTATTAAGTGAGATGCCACCTATACTATACCTGTGCATTTTGTTTTTCTTGCCTAAATGTAGAACCTTACTTTTTTCACCACTGAATTTCATTTTGCTAGATAGCGCCCAATATTCAATTGTGGTCATAACTCAAGGAGTACCTTTATTCCGGACCTGTCTTCAAGAGCAGCCCCACTGCAGCACACTACATGGAGGTTTATATTTTACTATACAATTTCTTGAAAGTTTTGCTTGCCGAATTCCATAACAATAAACTAAAGAATGCAGATACTGAAATATAACTGCATTTCAATATACTTTAATTTAGACACTATAAATTAATAAGGAAGCATAGATTACAATACAAACCAAGTTGATTTTTTATCACACTCTTAGTAGCACAACATAAATTAAAGTTTCAAAATGTTCTTCTAACAATACATTCCGACTACTGTTGAATGCTAATCTTTTGTCCTTTATGCCTATTAAAAAAGTGTTTTGTCATCAATTTTAAATTGATGACTTTTTTTGCACATTGGCAAAAACATGGCTTAGCAATACACAGAGAGGGACAAATGATGGAGTATGTAATATGTCATCAAGACCCGACTTGTGTACTTGCTTCAGATGTCATATTGTGCTCTTTGCAAATTGTTGGCATATACATGTTATTTTGACATTGTGCCTTGTTACAGATGTTACTGAGCCTGGAGCTGTCTAGAAGGAATAAATGTCAATGTAAACTCAGAGGCATGTTCTCCAGCCTATGAAAAGATTAAGCAATTTTTACAGAGATAACCAGTTTTTCATAATTAGATCCTTTGTGTAGTTATCATTTACTTCTTGTACTCCAAACACTAATCTGCAATAGTTTGTTTAATTTTTATAAGCAATATATTTTTCAAGAACTTCATGGCAAAATGCCTAAATTCTTCCATAAAATCTCTTACATAAGGAGAGCATGTTTGTGCCCTCATATTTCATTTTGTTTAAAATGTATAATTTCATTTCTTGTTTATCTTACTTGATTCCTTAAAAAATGGTTCTGTTTTATGAATAAACATTTGATTCTCTATCATTTAAACTAGTCAATTGTTTTTTCTTCTTTCCTCCCTTTCTTTTATAGCTTCTTATTGGACTTCACATTGGACTTTTTGATTAACAAAGCATAACTTTTCAAAGGTTCTCATCTGTACTTTGGCTCAGCAACCTCGTCATTTTACAATTTCATCAGAATGAGTATGGCTAATTGGTTAATTAAAATTGTTTAATCAACTTTCTAGCTAAAGGGACAATGTGTGCACTCAATCACACTGTGTCAGATTGGAGAGAGCAATTATCACCAGAAGTTGGTCTCTGGCAATGACCCATTTTATAAATAGCTTGTTGTTCATTTAGAGTTCTTAGGCAAACACCCTCAGAGAGGGCTCATGCCAATATTCCATTACATGCTGGTAACTAGAGTAGTGATGGGTTTTACACCTCAAATCCAGAGGGAAATACATACTGGTTCAATTTCTGAAACAGAAATTCAAGGTTCTATCCTAAAAACTGGGAAATGTTTCTTAATTGTGGCTTTCGTAATAGAGGTTTTTATTACATATTTATTTTCTATTTTTTGAGAGTGCTGACCCTAAATTATTTTAAAATGACAGGCAATCAAAATTTGCCTAGCAAACAATAGCAACTGAATCTGAGCACAAGAGTGGTCATCTTTCAGACCAGCTACCTACTATATCATTAGGTCAACAGGGTTGAAAAAGACAGGAACAAAAACTCTCTTGCCTTACTCAAGTAGCAAAGCAGAATTATTGTAAATTATGTGTCTGCTAGCAGCTAACATCTCTTGTTCCCTATAGAGGGACTTGAGCTGTTATGTCCTGTTCCTCAAAATACTCTTTATTTCTGAAATAAGTATAATTGCTTACTGTAGGTTCCTCACAAGATTTGTAAAACTCATTTCCTTAACTTTCATTCAAGAGTATAAATCACAATGTAACATGGAACTGTGTGTGTGTGTTTGTGTGTGCACATGCACATTTGTTTATTTATTTATTTAAATTATTTATTTGTAAGCTCTGGGTGGCTTATAAACATAAAACTAGTACCCATTACAATAATACAACAATAAATAAAAATAATAAATACTGTTAAAATATGAGGAGTAGGGGAACAGAAAAAACATGGGGAGAGGTGGGGGTCTCTCCTAATTCAATACCCACCTCCAGAATGGTGCTTCCCCATTTGGGTTCCAAGCCAACTGGCAGAGCCAGGCCCTTATGGAAGGTCAAAAGAATGGGTGTGGATCTCACCTATGGGGGGGGTATGATGTTCCAAAGGGCAGGAGCTTGGTCTTACAATTAAGTTGTGTAACTGTGTGGAAGGTGATTATTGCTTAATTTCAGTAATGTTCCACATTTCTATTTTCACTTATATCTTTTTTTTTTTAATATATTGTCTATTCTATATGACTGTCAATGACAAACACTGCACTTAGTAATACTTTTGATTATTACTTAAAACAGTAATGAAACGTTTAAGCTTTGGGACTGCTTAAAGCATACACAGAACTAGTTCTTGTAAATGAACCATATGGTGTTTAATCACCATCATCATTATCATCATCATCATCATCATCATCATCATCATCATCATCTTGTTTAACATATATTAAATATATCAGATTATTTGGAAAATGGCTTTACTTCTTGGAAAAATAAATATCCACCACTATTCTGCTTCTTGGAGAGTTTGCAAAATGTATTAGTTTCTTGAGCTCCAAATCCAATATTATCCTGGTATATATTATGTTTTCTCTGAAGCATTTATATTTGCGTGGCAGCAACTTTATTGAAGAGTTTGAATAATTCTGGCTATTGAGCAGGCAAATAAATAATATAGGAGTCAGACATCTCTGGTTATTTATTCCCTAATTCAGGGATTTGATATGGAAGAACATCTGAGATAAAGTAATTTCATATTGTTAAATGCATATACATAAGGTACGGTATAAGATGTGGGTGAAATTGGGTTTTGAGTCTGGGATTAGTTTGTAATTGATAGGCAAATAGAGCACTGAATGAGCTCTTCATAATCTTATCTTCAGTGAATAGTTCAGTAAATTAGATCAATCACCAAGGGTCCAAGAAGTCGTTCTGGTAATACTTTTGACTTTGGAAGGATAATAGTATCTGGAAGCCAATTTGCAATAGTGACTATAATTTCAAGTATCAAATATTTGTGCCTTTTGTACATGAACTATAGTTTTCCTTGAAAAACAGTTAATGCTACATATAATTTTTCTCATGGCAAAAACTCTATCACTGGTGTGGGAGAATAATTCTATATGGTAAGTGGGATTATAAATTCTCAAAATAGATATTGTACTTCAGGCCAACCAGTATTACACTTTAAACTCTGGGATGCTTTTTGGTTCCTTCCTTTCTCTGCTTTTCGTTAATGTGGTTATGCAGTTGAGTATGCCCCTAGCAATATATTTCATATCAGGCGGGAAGAAGCAATGACCATGCATGCAATAAAAGCTGTTAGCTAAGAATTATACTGGTCATTTAAAAATATTATTATAGACTGCCTTCAAGGCTGACAACAAGATTAGGCATTGTCAGTATCTACTGGGACCTCTGCACTTTGTTAGAAGCCAAACATTACAGAAGGAGCCATATCTGTGTTTACCCTTTGACCTTTTGCACTTTGACCTTTCGCACTAAAGAAAGACTGGGCCTTCAGTAATACATCTTCTTATCTTTTATATGCATATACACATATTTTGGTGCATCTGTTTTTCCAAAATCATTTGAGAGGGGAATGATTATCAGCTGCTACCAATTGTATAAACTACAAATCCCAAATAAAAACATTTTTTTGTTATTGATTGCTTGTCACCAGACTAAAAATGGTATCAAGAACAGCATTCTTTAGAAGATCCTGAGTAGAGAGATGGAGTAGATTACTTCTGAGGTTACCTTCACCTAGGAAGGATTGTGAGAATGTGTAAAATACAGTAATTTGTAGAATATATTTGTCTAACTGCATCTAGCAAAGCAAATAGCAAATTATTATGTAAATATAAAACATTACTCCTTGTACTTCATTTAGTGACTGCGTTTATTTTTTTTATATCACCAGAGCTGATGCTTTTATTATATTGATATGTATGTAATAGCTGTGATAATGTGTTTCAATTTCAAAAAATGTATAATTTGACTAGGTTTAATTTATTATCGGATGAACTCTTTTATTCAAGAGGGCAAAGAACAAATTTGTTACAATATATTAAACATGGAAAATACACAAGAATTTTTACACCTAGCTTTTTAAAAGTGCTACTGAAAACAGAGAGTTAATTTTAGGGGCACAAATGTAATTAATGTCAACTGGAGAACCTCATCTTCTTCTAAGGATTAATTATCAAATTGCAATAGCTCTTGGGAAATGTTTTTTGTTAGTACTCATATCATGCATATTAAAAACAAACAAAATAACTAAACAAAATCCATCTCCATTGGAAATAGCTTGGAAAGAAAGAGAACAGAACAACCAGCAGCAAGGTGGATGGATTGAGTTACAATGGTGATGGGTTTACTTTTGAAGACCTGAAGTACCAGGTTAGATATACAATGTCATGGAGAAACTCTATATATGTAGTTACCAAGAGCCAACAATGAAATAATTCACATAATCAGTCAATCAATCCTTATCTGAAGTTTTGGATAAACCCATAGCCAGCATACTTTTAAAATGTTAATAGTCTATTATAGGAGCACAGAAAGCTCTGGGGCTGGCATTCTTTTTCAGGAGAAAAACGATAGCTTTTTCAGACTAATAATGGGTTCATCTTAGTTAGACTAGTTGTTTTGCTGATTATACACATTTGTTGTTATAAAAATGGCTAGTACATACAATAGTAAGCATGTAAAAGTAAAAAGTTGAAGCTGTAATGTTATTATGTTATTTTACTGTGCTGAAAAGAGTTGAAAATCAGTACTTTTTTCCTTTTCCCTACACCTTTTTCTTTCTTTTTCTGCCTCCATTTCCCACTATTTTCAGTTTCATCTGTATTTCATATTTCAATAAATTTAATAAAAATATTAATTGAAAAAGCCATATGTACTCTTTTAGAACAAAGATATAACGTAGGCAGCTTGTCTAGGCATTGGACATGTTAGACAAAACAATAGCAAGAAGCAAATAACAACATAACAACTGCTTTGTAAGAGATGTATGGTGAATTGGGGTTGATTCCAAGTTTTTTTCATGACATCACAAAGACTGGATCATCACTAGTTAGTTGAAGTATCACCAAGACACCACTGAACTGATGGACGCCTGTCCTTATTATTGCTATGTAGTCTTGGCAATGGTAGGATGCCATAAGTTATTAGTGGTTTACCTAAGTTCAAATACTAAGCAAATGATTAGAATTATTGTGGCATTATAAATCTAGCAATATAGTGACAATTAATACTGTATGACATTAACTCTTTCTTGCTCACACAGCATGCCTTTGATGGTGTATGTTCTGAACTTTATCTTTTTATTTTATTGTTTCTTGTTCAGGAGAGAATCTCCTGAGTTTATAGTGTACCACAAGTATTAATTCATTTATAAAAAAGGACGTCTGATACATTTTTTTAAAAAAGCTAAGGAATTTGAAAATGACATTATATCTTCAGCTTAAATCAGCATAATAGCATAACTATGAGATCAGTCAGATTACTTTGATGCACTTAGTAACAGAAAAATAAATCATAGTAAATCATGTTACACACATAATTTTTTCCTTGACAACATAAGAAGAGGAAAAAAAATCATTCTCTACACGCCTGATAATATTCTGTGGGTGAATCTTTTAATCTTTTCCTTTATACTGCATACACAGGCTTTCTTTTGTTTGCAAAGATTCTTCTCACATCATGGAAGATTAATTTAAATATAATGCACACTTGAAAAGTAAATGTGATTTTAAAACTGCAAATATTGCCATGGAGATTTGTGTTTTCTGGTACAACAGTTTCAACTCATGCTTTGGTACTGATTACATTTCATATGGCTGATCTCCCATCAGAAAAGATTAGTCTATAATTGTTTCAAATACAGAGTTGTTCACTGAATAGTCATTGGTTTATTCACAAGGAAGCAGGAAACCCACACTTCTTCCTCTTATGGGCTCATATTAATAATGACTAAGGATGCTAAAATCTCAGGTTCATGTCCTGTAGCCTGTACAGGACCAAAAGTACCCTGGAGCACCCAATTCATCAATATTATTATGAATTGGTGCTTGCTGGAGAATCTTTACACTACATGGTATTAAACAGGTAAAGAAATGGTATGGTTCATTTTGTTATGTTAAGCAAGACAAAGAAATGTCTTCTTTAAATTTTAGAAAGCATCAGGTGGAAAATTGCATATTGATGTATGTGTCACAGTGTTAATAAATATAACATTTTTTTTTACTTGCCAGGGTATACAAAATGTTATTAAAATTGAATTTGGAAAATGAACATGTAAAAACACAGTATGATTCAATGGACAAAGAACTTTGGGTATAATGTGATGCCGGAACAATGGGAAAATATGTGGATGAAAGGCTTAAAATTCACACTAAACTATAACTTAAAAGAAAAGTTTTATAAGCTGATGTATTGCTGGTACTTAACACCAGATAAGTTATCTAGAATGTATAAAGGTATCTCAAATGAAAGTTGGAAATGTAAATGTAAAGAAGGGACTTTTTATCATTTATGGTGGACATGTGATAAAGCAAAGAAATATTGGAGTAGGATTCATATTTTAATGCAGAAGGTTCTTAAAGTGAATATAAAGATTAAACCTGAACCTTTCCTTCTGGGTTTAAAGGAAAAAGACAGAGAAAAAAATGGAACTCTGATTTTATATATGGTGATGGCAGCAAGACTGCTTTATGCACAAAAATGGAAGGAAGTTTTGATTCCCACCATGGATGAACGGCTACAAAAGCTGATGGAATTAGCAGAGATGGCTAAACTGACTGTTTTGATAAAAGAAAAGAATATAAGTACTTTTGTATCTACTTGGAAACTGCTTCTGGATTTTGTGTTTGAGGTGGGGGAAAAATGATACTATGATTTTGAGTTTTATTGATTAGATTGATTTGTTGATACAGAAATGGCTAGTTCATACTACTATAGAAATGTAAAAAGTTGAGATTCAATGTTAATGCCTTATTCTACTGTAATAGAGGGAATCAGAAATCAACACCTTTTTTCTTCCCCCCTTTTCTAAGCTTCTCTTTTTCCTTTCCCCTACCATTGTTCCTTACTATATGATTTTGTATTTTTGTATTTTGTTATAAGTGAATAAAAATCTTTTTTTAAAAAGAAATAAATATAACATTTTTTAAAAAAAATCAAGCATGTTACTGGTTTGATTGTGTTTACATCACTATTTGCACTTATAAAATGAATTTTAGTAAAATACTCAAAAGTTATTTCAGAAAAACTTTAATGTACAATATAAATGCACGAAAAGTAACATTATATACTCAATATAGCAGTAAATTGTAATAAATACATCTTCTGCCAAGTTGTTCCTTATATCAGCATAATTTCTGAGAAGTATACTTGGAGTATTAATGATTTCATTGTTACATTTAGGATATAAATGTGGATATTAATCCTTGTGGATTAATATATTAATCTGACATATGCTTTTATACATTGTTTCCACCTTATTTACAAAATTAAGAAATTACTTTGAAGGAAAGTTATCAATAAGTAAGTTATTTGGGAAGTTAGAGCTGTTTAATATGCTAATTCAACCTTCCTAGGTTCACTTGCTGTAGATGTGTTAGAGTGTAATTCTTATTTCCTCAGAAAAGGCTGTGTGAACTTCTTTTTCTTTTATTTTGAAATAATAGCAAGATTGTCATGTAGGAAATTAACATATTGTCTTATTACAATTGTTGTCTTTTGTGAGGCTTTTGTGAGGCTTTTAAAGCAGAAGACAGTTTCACAAAGACAGTTCAACAATCCTCAGCCTTCATACCATCAAAACAGGAGATATTTATTTTAAGATTTATTAGAACTGGTTTTGATATAACATAAGTATTGATTTTAGTACTTTACTCCAAAAATATTTTTTTTATTTCACAGTTCATATTAACTATGAATTCAGCTTGATTTTCTCTGTCTCCTTGCTTTATGACATGAAATGATAACAGCTTATTAAGATAATACAATAGTATTTCACTAAGTACTTTCCCCATTGTATGTAGGACAAAAGAAACAGTGCTTTATGGTTTGTTGTTTCATAGGTATATCTGGAATATTCTAGACAGGGGTGTCAAACTGCCGGCCCATGGGCTGGATGCATCATGGCGAAACTGTGCCCACCCCATGGCCAGCAATGGGAAAAAAGTCACGATACGTTGCGACACGTCACATGACGTTGCGAGTTTGACATCCCTGTTCTAGAAGGTAAAAGAGCAGAAGAACAGTTTAGTGTGTCATCATGGGAGTCTATCTTCTTTGGCATTTGAACTTCTTCATTTAAGTGGTTTTCTTAAGGATGATGCCCTCCAATTAGATTGGAATAAGAATGTACATATATGGGTATACTGTGCATATATTTGTGAGCATGCAAATCATGGTTACTGCTAGGACAAGACCCTGCAGTTTTCTCGAAATGATTTTGGAAATGGTTTTCCATGACTTCTTTACTAACGCTGAGAGACAGTGATTGGCCCAAAAGCTGACTATTTTGAGAGATTGCAGTGTCCCTGATCTGAGAGTGAATTCTGTGGAATATGGAATGGAATGTGTTTTTATGAATTCCATGGAAACTACAGGCTATGTCCCAGGTAAACTCATCTGCAATTCACATGGGAAAGCACGCACCTAACTGGTTGTTACTTTAGAACAGACATGTCAAACACAAGGCCCGGGGGCCGGATGCGGCCCGCGATGTGGTTTCATGTGGTCTGCAAAGCCATCCTGGAAACAGTGAGGGAATGGCCCCTGCTGCCTTGGCCCCGGTCCAGGCCGGCCAGGAGCCAATGTACAATTTTGTGGTGGCCATCTATGCTGAAATGCATTCAGTCTTAGCTCCACAAGGCCATCTAGAAACAGCAAGGAACCAGCCCCTGCCGCGTCTGCCCCGCCTCCTGGGTGCATGCTGGGGAGGTGTCACCCTTTGTGAGGAATGAAGAAATGCACCATCGCCTGGAAGTGGCCATCAAATGGCCCTTGCCTACTTCACATATCCGGCTTGATGGGCTCCGGGGGAGGGGTTTCGGCAGTCTCTTCCAGTGGACCATGCCTTGGCGCTTGCCCTGGTCCTATCCCCTTCTGCCAGAGACCCTCAGATCTGTCCCACTCCTGCCCAGGCCCCCACAGGCATCCTTGATGTGAACGATGTAGAACTAGCCATGCCCACCCAGTAGGCCATGCCCGCCCAGTAGGCCGAGCCCACCCTGGCCACACCTACCTGCCCCCCCAAGGACAACTGCAATGCTGATGTGGCCCTCAATGAAATTGAGTTTGACACCCCTGCTTTAGAATAATTGAGATGTGATCTGGATTCTTTGCATTTTGACTTTTCCATCCCAGATTCATGCTAGATGCTTATGGATTCCTGGGGAAATTTGAGGGTTTTCCTAACAACTTAGCAGGTAGTTCTGTCTCATATCTAGTAGATCTGAAAAATAAAAAGTGCAGGATGAGATTATTTTTCTTTTCTCTTTGGTGGTTGAGCCTTAGTGTTCCCTTCCTGAGTTAGTGAGGGAAATGAAGTGAATGAAAAGAAGCCTAAAGAGACAGTGGTAAAAAATAAAGAATAGGAAATAAATTTATCTGAATATTGTTAATATCTCATTTTGAATCTATACATTGCAATAAGAATGCTGAAGCATCACTTCTTCTCCACAATTTATTTATTTAAATGTATAGACCACCAAATTCCCAATGACTCTGGGTGGTTTACAGTTAAATTCAGATTTTTAAAAAGAAATACAACAAATCAGAAGAACAAAATAGAAAGTAAAAACAAAAAGAGGGTTCCATGTCCCAAGGTCTGGAAAACAGATTATGTGGGAGTATCACAAATTTCAGGAAGAGGGGGTTGATCTTTCCAAAATGCAGGAACTGCAACAGTGTAGGCACAGATGACATATTTTAATTATTGCATCTGCAGATTCCTGGTTCAGAGTTATCACATCCTTCCAAGGAAGGATGGGCAATATAAGACCTCTGGAGCCATGCTGGATAATTTTGCATTTCTTGACAGGTAAAGTCACATACATCTACTCTGGAATGGATGCCATGGGGACAGAATCTCATTATATTATCTGGGAATCTTGTGAGTTTGTTCACCTGAAAAAGTGGACAGGTGTTCTGCAGCATAATCTCTTTCCCCTTTCTACAGACAAACAAGCTGTCAATTGCTGAATAAATTGCTACCATTTCTATGAGGGAGGGAGTAATTCCATTTTCTTTAAAAGTGCAGTTGTGTCCTCTCTTGAAGAAATGGTCGCTGAATCAAGCAAATTAATTCAAATTTTGATTCTGTCTCCAGTCTTCCTTCTGGGGGCAAGGTTGTCAAGAAAGAGGCAGGGTATTAACTTCAGAAGGTCATAGAAAATATTTTATTTAGGTCTCTGCCAGATCCTTCTGGGGAGAGGAAACAAAGTAGATTCCTTTTCATCAAATATAGAATGGTCATTAAAGTGTTTGCCTCTTCTTTGGTATTGTTCTAGTTTAGACAGAATTACCCTGCTTTTCTAAGCCTCTGAGTTGCTGCTTCACTCAGCTGCATAAGAAATTGGATGCCAGGGGCAAATGAGAGATGGAAGCTAAGAAGTGACTTTATCTTTGAATCACCAGAGTGCTACTGTTAGGTCAGAGCAGACCCTTGTTTTGCAGTACTGAGCTCAGATATCAGAAAGTGCCTTCACTCTTATGCCTAGAGGAAGAATAAATACTTCTCTTTACAACAGGACAGACTTCCAAATGTGAAAGCTTAAAAGCTTCTGACAGCAACCTACACTTGTGATAAATATTCATTGCTAGGAAACATTATTTTCCTTGCCAATTTAATGGATTTTGGTGTACTATGGTATAAGACAAATATTACATCATATTTTGGTGTAATATTTAAGGCAAATATATCACCAAAATGATATATTCATTCTCAACTATTTATGGGTTTTCACATGCAACTCTATATCGTTAATATTGTTAGTATGGATTCATGCATGTTTCCCATATGATAAAGACAGCAAGGTTGTTATTTTTGCAGAGCACAATATTTCTGTGGATATGAAAATATTAAAAGTCTTAATCCCAATCATTTAAAAAATCCCTTAAATATATTTCCTTAATATTAATTTTAAATATATTTTATCTCAAATAATTGATTTTTAAATGTTTGTTGAAACTTTTTTAAGTCAGGAATTGTACTGTTCTTTACTAAAGACATAAATCTAATAGATCTATATATTAATCAAAGTGCTGAGGATCAAGTCAGTACATGAAGTAATTACAAAGATCAAAATCCTAATCAAAACCCAGCTATCAGATATTGAGACTTTCTATCACATGCAAGCAATAGCTAGACATATTTCATCTGGGTGTTCAGCTAGGAATGAATATGGAGAGAATCCTGGTCACATTTGTAGATTATCTATGGAGAAGTTGAGCTGATGGCATGGCATCCAACCTTGTGTTTGATTTCTCAATTGCTTCAATTCTGTTGACTATGATATTCTTCTTAGCCAACCTAGGTAGTTGGGAAGAGAGAGCACCATAATGTTGGGAAGAGAGAGCACCATAATGTTCTCTTCCTTCCTTTGGACTGCTTTAAGTCAATGTTAGTTGGGATAGCCATGTTCCACAATCATGTTCCCTTCATTTGTGTCAACAGCCTTTGCTTCAACTGCCCGCACTCCCATTCTCTTCCCCATATCTCCCCTTTGAGCCACCCTGTACTCTGCCATCCATTCCTGCTGCCTCCCATTGCTGCCATGCTTGCCTTGCCCACCTGGGCTGCTTCACTCTCCATCTGTTGTGCAGGGTAGGGCAATCCAAAGAGCAGAGATCAGGAGTGGGAAATAGGCAGTAGAGGAGTTGAAGCAAAGGCAGTACACACAAGGCATGAGAAGCTTTCAGCCTAGCTAACAGCTACATGGTCTTGGTCTAATGAGCATAATCTGGATTGCTAGGATTGCCGAGTCTACAAGGAACAAACACACGATAGTTTGCTTAATGACCCTTTTGCTTAGTAATGAAAATTCCAGCCTCAATTAGGGTCATAACCTAAAGACTACCAATGCAGCCAGGTTAATGAGGGACCACCAATTTCTTGTTGTGTCAGCCTGACAAGTATAATCCAACAGGATTGGTATGTTCCTTTATTAAGCAGTGCCATTTATATCCCCATCTCCCAAAATGTGCCTTTTCTGTCACAGAGCCTGCTTCTAGAATGAAGTTCTCTCAAAAATCTGAGTGGTTCCATCCTGATAGCATTCTGAGGGGTCTTAATGACCTGGTTATTCTCCTAATCTATGTGTAGAATGATTGGTATCATAGGCTCTGTTATTTTTGACTGGATTCATCAACTTGTTTAATATTTTTTATTTTTATTAGAATTTTTATTATAACTTTATTAGTGGAGAAAGCATATAAGTGGAAAAACATATTTCTTTCTAAACTAGCGGGCTTTCTTTGCTTGATGAGAAAAAATAAATACTTTATTGGAAAAGACTGTTATGTTATAGTAGAGTACACACTTTGCATTAAAAAATTGAAATAAAACTTCTTTTTAAAGTCAAGACATTTCTTGCATAAGAAAAGACTTTCTTAGAAATATTGGAGAGCTGCTCTTCATCAGTGTCAATAGTAGAACACTTGATTTAACTTGGCATAAGGCAGCCTCCTTTGATGCTATTTGGCCAGAATAATTGAGCCAAAATAGAAAAAGAATGGAAGAAAATAAGGAGTAACATCAGTCTCTCTGTTATGGGCATGAAATAACTAGAGGTAGTCCTCAACGTATTACTATTTATTGATTGACCATATGAAGTTACAATGGCACTTAACAAATGGTGGTTATGCCTGGGAATTTCAGCCCTCCCAGGACCCCCCACTCTCACATGTTTGCAATCTGAGTGATTGGCAATGGGCTCATACTTATGCCTGGTTGCAGCATCTTGTGATCACATGATTACGATTTGTGATTTTGCCTGATGGCTTTTCTAGATAATCAATGAGAAATGGCAGGGAAGCTCGCAAGTCACTAGGGTAAATCTCTCCCACCAATTCCATCTGTGTTCCATCTGTGCACCTCTCTTACAGTCTTGTGCACCCCTTGGCACCCTTGTACACCCATCCTGACTCTTGCCATGCTTCCTCCACAACCTTGCATACCCACTCACATCATCATGTACCTTTTCCAAGTCTTGCCACATCTCCCAATTTGTGAACCTCCATGCTCCCTCCCCAAGCCTTGCTGCACTTCCTTTTTACTACCACACAACTTCTCTGACCTACACCTCCAACGGACGTTGTGGGAAGCTGGCATTTCCTCATCTAATGATTGTGAGATTTGAATAATAATGGCAACTGTGATTCAAAGATTGCTGTCACTAAGCAATATGGTTGCACTTTACAATCACATCCCTCAGTGGCAGAAATTCTGATCCCAATTTATGTTGTAAATTGAGAAATGTTTTATTTGAAAGTAAGAAATGCACAACAGTACTGTTGATTCTGTAACAAACATTCTATTTTGTTCTTGTTACAGTTGAAAAATCACTTATTAATGAATGTGATTTAATCCATTGTGATGTAACATATTGGCACTTTCTGTCTTAAAGATAAATATTAATTGCTTTAGTAATATACTTCAAATTCAAACAGCAGCCAACTTGCTTTATTGGCATAAAAAAATCCAGCCATTTTTTTTGCACGTTGTTACAGCATTTTTTTAAAACATGTCAGAATATGAAGCTGAAAATGTAAGTTTATTGCAGCTTGCCTACATTGACTGGTAAATATTAATCTTACCATACACACTCTGCTTCTTTCTCTCAACAGATAGATACTCTGTATCACTACTATTTAGCTGTTTAATGGATTCTATAGCCTGGGATTTATTTATCCATTTATTCAACTATAATATTAGAGTCATATAACGTTAGCACTGATGCTAAATAAAGAATCTTGTCATATAGAAACTCTTCTATATAATGTTGCCCTTCACAAGCTAATTTTCCATCAACTATTCAAAAGTCTATTCAGATATGCATTGCTAATTTGCTAAAGGAATTTAATAGCTTAAATTATTTAACACCCCAGTTTATAGCTATGAATTTACCATTCCTTTGCAAATAAGGCCAGACTGGAATCTTCTTTTTAAATAATTGGGATGTTAATTGCACATATTTCTCTTCTATTTAACTATTTCCAAATTTTGCAGTCTAACATTTTTCAAATTTGTTGCCAATGGCCATTCTGATTTGGAACGACTTGAAGAACATCAGGATGAAAATATCAAAGATTTAAAAACATTTAATGGTGATGATGATGTTGATGATGATAATGATGATGATGATGTCTGGATAGTAGACATGGCAGGGCCTAGAGACAAAATAATAGAAGAAAAAGAAATGGAAGCAATAATTTTTTTTACAAAGAACTGTAACTAGAAATAGAATGACTGTGGCAAAGAATATTTGCAATAAATACCAGTAAAACCTAGTAATTGATATTGTCCTGGACTCGCTAATCCATAACCCTGTGGCTCTATGGAAAGCTATTCAGATAG
The DNA here is from genome assembly GCF_001527695.2 of Protobothrops mucrosquamatus. Lineage (NCBI taxonomy): Eukaryota > Metazoa > Chordata > Lepidosauria > Squamata > Viperidae > Protobothrops > Protobothrops mucrosquamatus. The sequence continues at coordinate 216,288 of NW_015387585.1, forward strand.
TTAATCTTTTTTGCCATTTAATAAAGGAGACAGTATTTCACAATCTAAACTTTATTCAACACTGCAAGACCAGTAAAACTGCGATATCCACCGATAGATCGAGATTGCAGCTGAAAAACTGTGAGTGGCTTCTCTGAATAAAAGATGAGGCTGGAATGCCCTCACTTCCCTTCTCTTTTTCATCAATGCTCGTAACAGGAAGTGATGAGACAGGAAAGGGGAAGTAAGTAATAATCCCTGAACACTTCCTTATGAAGGGAACATGCTGCACCTACTTTGGCCAGCAAGGTCAAGGGTTGCAAACTTACCTATAAATTTGGTAAACAGAAAGAAATTAACCCTGGCCTGCCAAAACAATAAATGCTCTGGGAACAGAACAGACAAGTTTTATATTGCGGCCATATTCTTCTAGTCAGTTCATTATTGACTTAATGTTCAGAACTATACCGTATTCTGAGAGGATCATCAACAGGATCTTTGAGCTATGGCTTTGACAGCACAGGCAGTTGCCATTATTTTTCCACAATGCATAGCTCTGAGAACATTTCCAAAATGATGTTTATATAGCAGCTGGCTAGATGTTTAGCCATGAAAGATCCTTCTACTGTCTTATGGTGGGTTCTCCTTTCAAGGCACTATTAATTTCCAATTGATGTAAAAAAGAATTCCACACATTCAAGGAATTGAAAGAGCATGTGCAAAATATGAGGGGCATGTTCATTTGAAAATTCTCTTAAATAAAGTTTCCTCATAAAATTACAACTGCATTATGAGTGAGAAAAAGCAGTTAATTGGACACATAAAGCACAGGTTGCTTTGATTATATTCAATGCATCCTGAACAAAGACACAATAAATAGTGCTTTTTTAATTTTTTCCCAACTAGCTCTACTTTTTTCTTCACATAAAAAAATAAATGCTGGAAAAACACGCATAAGCTCTTTTTATTTATTATACCTGGACTTGTTCCAACCATTTGATTAATCTCAGTGATGCAGAAACTTTAGCAATATTGTCATGAAAATCATAAAGAAAAAATTACCATAAAATATTGTGAAAGAAATTTGAAAACCAAGGTAAGTTACATTTGAAATAGTTAAGGAAAAAACTAACAAAACCTAAGCACAGTACACAGTGTTTCCTCTCCTTTTCTAAACACCAAACAAAAGTATGGTTTCATATAAAATTTAAAAAGTTCCATTTTGTTCACCTTTTTAAAATTCAGTTGCTTATAAATAAAAACTACCTAATATAGAATCATGAACCCAAATCCTTACTCAATAACATTCCATATTTAGTTAAGACTTGTTTAGATTTGCCAAAATATGGAATTTTTAAAGCCTAGAGATATATCCACTATTGCCAACAATTTTTTCAGCTGAGAAAACATGAATTCATTCTACTTTTCTGTCATTTAGAATCGTTCCAAAAATTCAAGGCTGTTCCCAGCCACCAGCTTTTGCAAATCCTCTTATATAAATAAGCTAAGAACAACCTGACTGGAATAAAATCATAATAGGAAAGTCCCCATTTATTTTCAATAATTCCATTATTACCAATCACAGCTGTTACATGCAGAAGGAATGTATAGAAGATATAAGCCATATACATGATGATATTTAGTAGATGAACTCAAGGAATAAAGATACTACAAGATTACTGGCATGAGATGATAAAGAAGTCCAAAATATTATCAGAATGTCGGTTGGGAGAAGGAGCACTTTGGAGTGGGTGATTAAAAAATATAGGTAATAGAAAATGAAGAAGCTAAGCAGACAAGCATCTGACATACAACATCCAGACAATTTGTTGAAAAGAAAGACAAAAACATCTGAATAGTGGACATTGCAATACCTGGAGGCAACTGAATAAAACACAAAGTACTGGAGAAATCACAACATATAAAGGCTTTTACTTTAATTAAAGCCAAGATTTCCAAGTACTATAGATTTAACTGCAGATAATCCATCCTGAAATTTCTTTTCAGCTTGTAAGACAAAAACAGATCAGTCTGAACTTACATGCAAAGTATAAGAAAAAGAAAATCTGAAAATCCTGACCTTGGCACGAATCCATACGATTATTTATTGGGATCTTGCTCCTCAGAATACAATATTGGTAAATTGTCTTATAGTTAATGAACCACGGCTGGATCCACTCATCATGCTAGGCCAAAAAGAAGTAATCCACATTTTGGCTTAGTGCTAATTATATTTCTGGTATTTAAGATGCAATTTCTTCTATTCATTTATTAGAAAAAGCCACAAAAATGGTTCAGAGTTCTGTATATTTTTCCCCCTAACTAGGTTGCTTACAGTTATTTTGGCCTGCCATCATCTCCACTCACCATGTCAGATGGGAAAAATGGGAGATTTGAACACATCTGGAGAGCTTCTGGCCTAGTAAAGGTGAATTTCAGTTGAAGAAATAATTTTATCTAGATAATTAAGAAAATCATGGTAAAGAGACAGTATGGTATGAAGAATATTGTCAGTATTTCAAGAGTATTGCCTTAAAATATATTTCACAAACAATTGCAGTGAAAATGTGGTGGTTTTTTTTTTTGAATGTATCTAAATAAATTCTTTGAAGTTTCTGATGATTAATTGAAAATTAATAGGGAAATAGGATACAGGCAGAGAAATTCTCTTGTAATTTTTTTCTTCTCAGTTCTCATTCAATCTGATGAAAGATATTTTCTTTCTGAAATTTCTTTCAAGGAATAGCAGAATTCTTTTGTTATACATTTCTTTATCTTTGAAATAGTCAAAGAGTGGCCATGAAAAGGGCTTGCCTTTGCTATACAATCATCTCTCTGAGGTCAGCAGTTTCTGTGATTGTCCATGGTTCATTGCAATTTCAAAGAAAGAATACCCACTGGATATTTTAAACACTGTTTTATGATCACTGCTGAAGGGAAGACCAGAACTGCTTGGAAAGGCATCTGCATTCCAGGCAGTGGCATCCATGGGGACAGGGTCAAAATAGGAAAAATGGCAGAAGCAGTGCTGCAACCCAAGGTCAGATTATTTTTTGTATGTGCATTATACAAAGAGAGAGTGCTTGGATCACAATGCCACCTCTGCCATCTTGCCTGCCATTTTGTTTTGAACCCCTTCCACACTGCGAATGACACTGTTCAAATGGACAGATTTGAGAAATCTATCCAATTTCTCTGCCCATATATTTTGGGAGTATTTTTGAGAAGTCTGAACCCTTTGCTGACAATGAATAGATCCTCAGATCTATTTCTCTCATTTCAGTTCTGAGGACTGCTTTAAAAAAAAGGAAAAAAAGAAAAGAAACCCAATCCAAATTGTATATTTTTTTTGGTCATATAGAAGAAAACAACACAGTGAGAGGTCATATAGTATGCATAGAGTTTTATTACTTTTGAAGTATTTTTAAAATTCACCTCTGTTTCCATCATTCCAATGGGAGAGTTATTACAAAGCCATTTGACAGACGGCTGATAATTAGTTGTACAATTCCTTTTTCAGTCACTGTGAGATATTGCAACAATATTGATGGTGGAGTGAATTATGCCTCTGGCTGGGTGTACAATTGTAATGATTTTAAGAATTTGTGGTTTCAAGGTTTTCTAAAGGCTAAAAATATTAAGACATTCGATATTTAACTTGTTTCTATCTTCCCTCTCCATCAGCTTAAGGTAGCAAATCAAATTCTTTTTAAAGATAAAACAACTTCAAATTGAATAAAAAAACCAAAACATTCTGGCATATTAATAATAGTATCACTGGAATACTATTCACTTTCCAAATGCCTGCCACTTAGCATTTGCAAACACTCTGTTTCTTGTTAAGTTACAGGTAGTCCTTGACTTATGACCATAATTCTGACTGGAATTTCAATTACTAAGTGATGCAGTCATTAAACAAGTCATGTTGTGACTGGACCTGACCATTTTTGTTCCATTCTTTAAATAAATTTGGCTTCTCCCATTGACTTTGCTTGCCAGAAGCTGTCTGGGAAGGTCACGAATCATGATCACATGACTACAGGATAAGGCAACTGGTTGTAAATGCTAACCAGCTGTTAAGCACCCAAATTGTGATCTCTTTACCATGGGAATGGTACAAATGTTGTAACTTTGAGGACAGGTTGTAAGTCACTTTTTTTCAAGGCTATCATAAATCTGAACTGGCGTTAAATGAATGACCATAAATTGAGGACTACCTGTATTGAACTAAAGAGGAATATTTTTGTTATATTTTAAAAAAAAGAATTGAGAAAGAAGAATGGAAGTATATTTTGAGGATGAAGGTATTATTATTAATAGGTGGCATCTATATTGATCATGAAGTCTTCATATATGTAGGGGGAAAAGTTCCTGTCTACAAAAATCTAACAGATGCAATGAAAGGAAAGTTATACTTCCAGATATGTCTGTGATGATTTGCTTCTCCTGCTCATAATCCCACCTAGATGATTTATCTGAAATTCTTTCTGATTTTCAGATAGGAAAGTATTCTCACCTCAAGACTGATAAAGCAAGAAGTTCAAATAAACTTCCTTTCATTTTTACATCAGGGCAGCAACTCCATCTAGGGGCACATGAATCTGTCAGTTTCATTATCTACTCATTCACTTTTTTTCTTCTAAGAATCTCAGTTACTTTTCCTCTCCTATTATAAAGATGTTTTGTAAAATAAATAAAACAAAAATCACTCATCTTCACCAGCCAAATTTTATAGGTATAACGATTCCCAGATGGAAGTGTCAGTGTGATATAATACTCAGACTCGAAGAATTTGGGGATGAGGAATATGTATCAAAATGTGCATTAAATTTTGAATAGATTTTATGACCCCAATTTAAACTACTTTTCCAAAGAATCTATTTGAAAAATCTATTTGAAAAACAGGCCGCAAAAATATTCCTGGGAACTTGTCACCAGCAAGTAACCCATTGTCACTGACCCATTTGAATAGTATATCATTACAGTTTCCTTCAATAGATCCTTGATCTAATTGGAGGCAGTTCTCCTACAAGTTAGATAGAATATCTCAGAAGCCTGCTGATCTGTGGATTGCACAGAGGTAGCCTTTGACAACCATTAGCTATGCAAATGAACCAACGTGCAGCATGTTCTTTGCATGCTTGCCTGTGTATATAATAAATTGCCCTACTCATTTTTTGTAAGTGAGCATTAGCGCCTTCAATCCCACTGCCATTTGATTCATGTCTTGAATGGTACTGCAGTCTTTCAGTGATATGCTTGGAATGAAAGTTAATAACTCATTGAAGTAATGAATTGAATACCGATTGTGAATTATGCCATAGTCGTTTTGCTGTAAAATAAGCAACTTGTGCTATTTTCCTCTCCCTTCCCTATTTCTAGTTTTGTTTGGTATGTACTTGTAGTCTCAGTCATTCCATGATCAAGAGAACATTCTTATTTAAAAGATGATCCAGTCAAAGATATCTCCTTATCTATTGCTTTAATTAAACATGACATTTTTGGAGGGACAATAGCTCATTACCTATATAAATGGTAATTCTACTCCCAAAGAATTTAGGAATATATTTCCTTCACACTGATTAACTTGGCAGGTGCACCCCCCCATCCCTTATTTCCATAAGATAGGATAAGTCCAAGAGATAAGAACCAGCCAAAGGTTTCCCACTGAGGTTCATAATGAATGAGAATTTGAATTTGATTATATCCAGTTTGAATTCACAATATAAGCTGTAATGTTGCAGTGGTATTTTTATGCCCATTATTCCTAATGCAGCTAGTGATTTGTGCCAAGAAACTTGCTTCTGTATGCAGATCTCATCCTTGAGATTGGGGTATGCTATCTTTGAAGCAGGCTGTGAAGGATTTAACTTATCTATCAATTGATTGTACTGTCAGTGGCACATAAGATTATTCAATATATAACATCTGTTACTGGTGTCATTGTTGATGTATTACCTTACCAGCTCTCTCTTTGAAATGTAAAATGGTTGCGTGTTATTTTTCATTTATTTTTAAACTATTAAAAACAAACTTGCAATGCAATGCTTATTTTTCTAGCTATGTTCTGCATGTTACTGCACAACACAGAGAATAAACATCTCAAGCTTAAATGGAAAAACACATCAAACCAAAGTTAATGGTACAAGGGCTGTATGAGTTCAGATCTGTTTCTCCATTCTGTTCTTACCTTGTAACTATATTTTTCCATAATATAGTATATGAATGTTTAATAAGGGCCAACTGTTGGGCATAATTTAATTTCCACTATTTTATTCTCACTAGGTGGCACTATAATATCAAGTATTTATCTCTATCCAGTTTTATGCAGTTTTTTCTTAGCTTGTTTGTTCCCAAAGAGCTCCTTTTTCTTCTACCTTTCAATACTTCTTCTATTAGTTAAATGCTTGAAAAAATTACTTTATCGCTTTGGAGGAGATGGGCATGACAGAACAGTCTGTTGTTCTTTATGTGATATGTGCAACTAACAGGAGAGGAGATCAAGTAATGAGCATCTTGAACAGAAATGGAAAGAGAGAGTTGATCCTCTTCCAGTAAATGTCATTGACAGCTCACTGCTTCAGTGGAATATAGGTGAGAATAAAAAGACAGAAGGAGAATCAACAGGAAATTTAATCCACTGGGATTTTTTTAGCCCACAGTTTGATAATACAGGGGATAGTTCTAAAAAGAGAAAATATAAAGAGTTAATGCATCCATTGGCCCTTGTCTATGCTTTATTTGGTGTTAATAATAATAATAATAATGATAAAGTTGGAAGGAACCTTGGAGGTCATCTAGTCCAACCCCCTGCTCAGGCAGGAAACCCTATACCATTTCGGACAAATGGCTGTCCAGTTTCTTCTTAAAAACTTCCAGTGTTGGCGTGTTCACCGCTTCTGGAGGCAGGTTGTTCCACTGGTTAATTGTTCTAACTGTCAGGAAGTTTCTCCTTAGTTCTAGGTTGCTTCTCTCTTTGGTTAGTTTCCACCCGTTGCTCCTTGTCCTGCCTTCAGGCGCTTTGGAGAATAGCTTGACTCCCTCTCCTTTGTGGCAGCTCTTGAGATATTGGAACACTGCTATCATGTCCCCCCTCGTCCTTCTCTTCGTTAAACTAGACAAACCCAATTCCAGCAACCGTTCCTTATATGTTTTAGCCTCCAGTCCCCTAATCATCTTTGTTGCTCTTCTCTGTACTCTTTCTAGACCATATGGTTAATATGGACAGGTAAAATGACTGCAACAGGAACTATTTAGTTTCCAGTAGCTGATCAATTCAAGTATTAGATCCTAATGTTGGAAAAAGAAATGCACTTGCATTTTCCCCAACAGTTGTAACTCTATTTCAAGAAAGAAAATTTGCTTTCAAAATAGTGCCCATGGTAACATTAATGATGTTGTTGTGGGATTTTGTGAGTAATATTTATTTTGATTTTCTTGACTATTGTGGGAGCCACCTAGGATTATCATGCATATGTTAGGTGGCCATATATGTTTCCTAAATAAATTATGTACTTATGATATGTGGGTGAATATTCAGGACAATTGCTGTGGTTGTTGTACTGCAGCCTTTCTGGTTTCCTATATCTCTTAGAGGTCCATTCAATTCCAAGGCAAAAAATGAAATATTTCCTCCACAGTTATTGTCTGTGTTGAGAACAGGTCACATTCTAAGAAATTATAAAATTTCTTTCCTTTGGAGAAATATTCTATCCAATTTCCCTACCCACAACATTTTCAAGTCTAAACTTCTTCAAATCCACATAATACTGTAAATATTCATTATGTCTAGGTGACAATCTCTATTTGAGAAAAACAGATATTTAGAATTTCTATAAATATATATATAGTTTCTAAGAATTGACAAGTTGATGGCATGTAATAAATAAAAAACCTTGCAGATCACTAGAAGTATGCCCACTGTTCAGATATAGTCCACTACATATTTGAAATCTTCTCAAGTATTTGTAAAAAAAAAAAAAAAAAAAAGCTCCTGGCAATGGAACCATACCATTTTCTCTTGTTACCCTCCTACTTTGACTTCTGGGAAGACAGTACCACTCTTATCATACTATTTTCTCATCAGATCTAGAGCAGCCAGCATTTAAGCCCATGTTTCATTATACATCACAACTCTTGTAATTACTCCCCCCTTTCTGAAATGGGTGAATCCTAATAGTAGTGATTATAGCTCCTCACAGAATTCCCTTTGGTCATGATGGCTAGGTATTCTGATAAACGCCCAGAAAGATCTTTGAAAAATGCAGTGTTGGAGGAAAATTGACTTCCTGCTTCACACAGTAAGTGATGACCTTAACTAATTTCTATGCATTTGCATTTTCAAGCATCTTCACCAGGAAGGAAGACTTAAATCCGGAAGAAAAGAGTGAAGAAAGAATGTAGGCAGTGGCTAACTGATAAGTTTTATTCTTTCCTTCATTATTTTTTTCTTAGATTTTAAGCAGTTTGGCTGATATTATTATGCAAGCTTGGAAACTTAAAATGTGCATACTAATTTTAAAAAAATCAAGTAAAATATTTACTTGATATGAACCTGAACTGCTTTCTGCTGTATGTATACCTACTTTGGCTTTCTGTACTATTTCAGAATGGCTTGATTAGTTAGTACTGGGGAGGTAATCTATATACTTTGTTGGTAGTCTTGGGCATACTTCTGCACCTCATATAAAAACTATATTTTCTGTCTCCATTATCACCTTATCATGCCAGATTCTTTCATCCCTTTAAGCAGCACTCACATGGCACACTGATTTTATTGAAATCCTCTGGATATTGCCATTAATTCAGAAATCCAAATAGATGAACGAATACAACTGGCAAAGACTAAATTAAAGATCAGCAAGATATTGGACACAAAGAATATTTTCTCTCAGTTCGGTGCTAAATCGTTCGTAGAAAGAGTTGTTTTAATAAGCCAATAAAAA